>NC_069390.1:77915586-78217993 GCF_027475565.1 Acinonyx jubatus
CTTGTTTGCCATTTATATGATTTCTTTGGAGGGGCTTCTGGGTGGCTGAGTTGGTTAAGCATCTCACTTTGGCTCAGATCATGATCTTGCCTGAATTTGAGCCCCCTGTTGGGCGCTGTGCTGACAGGTCAGAGCCTGGAGCTTGCTTTGGATTCTGTGTCTCCCTTCTCTCTGCTCCTCCCTCACTTGCACCGTGTCTCTCTTTCTCTCTCAAAAATAAATAAACATTAAAAAAGTTTTATATGTTTTCTTTGGAAAAGTGTCTATACTGGTCCTCCACCCATTTTAAAATTAGACTGTACTTTTTTTTTTTTTTTTTGCTATTGAGTTGAATGAGTTCTTTATATATTTTGGATATTAACCTCTTATCAGATATATGATTTGTGAATATTTTCTCCCATTCAGTAGATTGTCTTCTCATTTTGTTGATAGATACTTTTGCTGAGCAGAAGCTTTTTAATTTGATGTAATCCCACTTGTTCATTTTTGCTTTTGTTGTCTTTTCTTTTGGTGCTAAATCCAAAAAAATATTGCTAAGATTCATGTCAAGAAGATTACTTATTTTCTTTTAAGAGTTTTAAGTTTCAGATCTTACATTTGTGTCTTTAATCCATTTCAAGTTAATTTTTTTAATGTTTATTTTTGAGAGAGAGAGAGAGGGAGAAAGAGAGTGTGTGAAAGCATGGGAAAGGCAGAGAGACGGGTGACAGAGGATATGAAATGGTCTCTGTGCTCACAGCAGAAAGCCCGGTGTGGGGCTTGAACTTACGAACCACAAGATCATGATCTGATCAGATGCTTAACTGACTGAGACACCCAGGCTCCCCTCAAGTTAATTTTTTGTGAATGGTATATAATAGGGGTGTAGCTTAATTCTTTTGCATGTGGATGTTTAGTTCTCCCAACACCATGTATTGAATTGACTATCCTTTTTCCATTGTATATTCTTGGCTCCTTTGTTGTAAGTTAATATACCATATATGTTTGGGTTTATATTCTGTTCTATTGGTCTATGTGTCTGTTTTTATGTCAATGTCATACTGTTTTGATTACTAAAGCTTTCTAACATAGTTTAAAATCAGGAAGTATGTTGCCTTCAGTTCTGTTATTCTTTCTCAAGATTGCTTTGGCTCTTTGGGGTCCTTTGTGGCTCCATACAAATTTTAGGATTTTTTTTCTCTCTCTGTGAAAAAATGCCATCAGAATTTTGATAAGGATTATGTTGAATTTGTAGATTGCTTTGGGTAGTATGGACATTTTAACAATATTAATTTTTCCAATTCATGAACTTGGAATATCTTCCATTTATTTGTTTCTCAATTTCTTTCATCACTGTCCATATACACATCAATGTTTTTATACATTCTTATTAAAGACAATTTCTTATTTTCCATATTTTTCCCATTGGAAATCTTCATATATGAGGTAAACATTGAGACAAATTAATGAAAATAATTTGTATAATGAGTAGTAATAATAATGTCTTAAGTTTTTGTCTCCAGAAAACCTTAAGGAACTGAAAGTTCAGACCATTAATTTTGAGAAATGGAAGGCATAGCATAAAGCTGCAAATTCTAACAGGCTGGAGTCATTAGTTGCCTGGTAAATTGGCTAATATGTCAGGAACATTTTCATTTTTATTAGTAGATCACATGGAGCCAAATTAGGCATTTGGGATATTACTATCAAATTTTAAATAATCCAGGTGCTGTGACCATTCATAAATTTTCACTCAATTACAGGGCTGATTGTAATCATTTTCTAAAAGGAAAGAGAGTCTTAATTCAAACTAGTGGTTTCATAATTTTTGTAATTATATTTTATTAGAGAGAGGTTATTAGAGTTTCTCTGAAATAAGATACAAATTTTCATGTTATAGAAAAATATCCACAAATATCCTTTGCTTTGTAAATAGAATGTTTTGATCAGTGGAAAATTTTCTTAGAATTACCCACATTCACCCCTTTCATCACCACCAATCATTTATTTTTATTCCTTTTATTACTTCCTGTCAATATTCTTATTTTGGAAGAGGGATGTATTAACTGTTTCCTTTCCTTTATAGCTAGAACATTTCTCTAAAGTATACATAAAGTAAAACAGAGTAATGAAAAAAAACAAATGTGCTATACATATTGTTGTTCTAAACTGATCAAAAATACAGAAGCATTACAATAGATTTCTAGGGAACACTGCCTTATTGAATATTAATAGTGATATATAATATCATCGCTTATATGAAGAAAAAAATAAACTTGGTATGAAAGTCTAAATATTGAAACACAGCTTCATGCAGTGTTCACTTTTTCAAATATACAGTTAGAGCACCTACAAACAGATTTCACTGATGAGCTATATGGAAATTTCTCTTTGGAAATGAAGAAACTGTAACTTAAAAATGATTTCAGAGCAAGCTCCACTTAGTAGAAACTTCCAATTTGGAATATTAAAGGAATTTCTATATAATGTAGACAATGCAATCGCTAGGGTTTGTTAAAAAAATGGTGTAATAACTTCTCTGACAACATTCACTTTGGCAGACTCTAAAAGAATGTAGAAAGGAAAGCTTGTACCAAAACATACATAAGTCTTAAATTAGTGATATTTTTACAGAAAAAAACAGAACTTAAGAATTGAATTAAAATCATTGTTTCAGTTTTTGTATATAAATATAACCTAATTTATCTAACTTGAGTCACCTTTCTCTTACATATTTAGAAAAGATGTATCTCTGTGTGTGTGTGTGTGTGTGTGTTCATGAGTGAGAATCTACATGCCAACTTCATTTTCTCATAGTGTGCAAGTCATTGCTTAGAACTTCTGGAAAAATATCCTTAACAGGTTGCTAAGCTCCCTGTACAGGTATCAGCAAAGGAGTCAATACTGGGCATACTGTACTTCTCTTTATTGCATGTTCTAATTATTTTTCACATCCTCCACACAAGACTTGCTGACTGAGGAAGTTCAAAGCAATGCAAATAACTTGGAATTGAACGTTGAAATCCTCTAGGTGAGAAACGTTTGTTCATCTCATTTGAAAGATCTTGTTGGCTATCTTCCTCTGCAGTAGCTGCCTTCCTGCCATGTTGTGGGGTTTCTTTCCCTCTTCCCACTTATCTTATTTATCTCCTTATCTTCTTTCTTCCTTTCCTCACTGACTTTTAATGCCTCCTCCAGAGTTGTCACTGGACCATTCTCTCTCTCTCTCTCTTCTCTGTGTTATTTCTCTTGATCATTTGCTTTTGCTCTCTTATTTTGGGATTCTCATCGTTCTTATTTCCACTCAAATCATCATACTTTTTTTTTTAATGTTTTGTCTCCACAATAAAAGCACCATATAAATGTAAGCAGGATATAAATGCAACTCTTTCTGGAGTTGAACCAGAAACTGGTCCCAGTGAATAATGTGATAATTCCTTCAACACAATTCACAGGTAATCATTTCATGTAAAACAAAAGAAAACTCTATAGTGGCCTGTGGTAAGTGTCCTTATTATCAAAATGTTTGTTATCATTCCTTTTGATAAATTTGGGGATAAAATATATAATTTGAATGTTCTTTGTGTATATAAAATGTTAGTAGCTTGGACTATTATGTATTGTATTGGTATATTTGTATATGTGTACAGGTTTTAGGCAGTTTGGAAAATTCAGACAACAAAGCTCAAAAAATGCAGGATTTGTTCATTTGCTTTTTGTGTGTGTACATTTGATTTTTAAAAAATTATTATGAAATAGTGAAGACATACAAAAGATATAAAGGATAAAGTACACCAGTACCAGATACCAACTGATTAGCTTTAAAAAATAAAATACAATTATTGCACCTGGAAGATCATTTCATACATTCCAGGTTGCATGCATAATCTGACATGCATGTTTACCACCATGTTGGTCACATCTTCTCTTGCAGATAGATAGATGATAGATAGATAGATAATGGAATTGATACAATACAATATATATATATTAATATACATATTGATATGACTAGATATCCATGTAATAATGTAGTTGAAATATAAAATCTATATAACCATGTATATACTTCCAATGTTTTCTTTTATATAAATCATGTCATATTTTATGTATGTTATTACAGATATTTTTCATCTTAACCTATTCAATGTGATACATTTATAGGTTTTCTTATGTTAAACCATTCTTGCATTCCTGAGATGAATCCAGCTTGATCACGATATAAACAATTACATACTGACAAAAGTATATACGTAATTAAATGCATGCTAATAGAGAAGGAGATATTTGGATCACATTTGTAATACTTGCTAATATTATTTAACCTATTTTCATAAATAATATTGGCCCATAATGATTACATTTTTGCAGTATTTCTCTGTATCAGAGTTTAAAGTCAAACTAGTCTCATAAAATTAGTGGAATACAACTGTGTTTAACATTTTATATGAACAGATTTTTATATATGTAATTTGGAGTAATTATTTCTTGACTATCTGATAAAGCTCTTATGTAAAATTATATGTGTCTATTGTTATTTAGTATTGACTTTTGTATATACCATTTTAAAGCATACACTTCAGTGGTTTTTAGGGTATTTACTATGCCGTGAAACTATCACACCTAATTCTAGGACACCTCCATAAGCTACCTCTCCCCCCTAAAAAATCTCTTGTACCTATTAGCAGTTATATTTAAAACCCCTTTTCCTTAATCTCCTGACAACCACTAATCAACTTTCTATCTGCATGGACTTATCTATTCTGAACATTTCATATAAGGATTTCATACAATATATGGCCTTCGGGTCTGGGTTGTTTCATTTAACATAATGCTTTCAAAGGTTATCAGTGTTGTGACATGTAACAGTACTTTATTCCTTTTTGTGCCTGAATAATAATATTCCATTATGTATTTACCACCTTTTGTTTATTCAACACTTGATAGGCATTTACATGATTCATGTTTTTGGTAAATATGAATAGTGCTGTTATGAATATTTGTGAACAAGTTTTTGTGTGAACATATGTTTTCAACTATCTTGTGCATATACCTAGGAATGGTATTGCTGGGGCACATAATAATTCTACCTTTAATTTTTTGAGAAATTGCCAGACTTTTTTCCATAGTAGCTGCACTGTTTTACGTTATCATGACCAATGTATGAGGACTGCAATTTCTTGGAGCATCCTCACCAGCACTTGTTACTTTCCTTTTTGTTTGTTTTGTTTGTTTATTATAGCCATCCTAGTGGGTTGCAAAGAGGTATCTCATTTTGGTTTTGGTTTTGATTCACATTCTCTGAGTATTCTTTCATGTTTTTATGGACCATCTGTGTATCTTCTTTGGAGAAATGTCTCTTCAAATTATTTTCCCATATTTAAATTGGGTTGTCTTTTTATTGTTGAATTGAAAGAGTTCATATGCATTTCGGATACTAGACCTTTATCTAATATGATTTGCAGTTATTTTCTCTTATGTGGGTTGTCTTTTCACTTTGTTGATAGTGATTTTTGTTTAATGTTTACTTATTTGTGAGAGAGGGAGAAAGCAAGGAAGGGGCAGAGAGAGAGAGAGACAGGGTCCAAAGCAGACTCCGCACTGAGCGCAGAGCTTGATGCCGGGCTCAAACTCACGAACTGTGAAATCATGACCTGAACAGAAGGCAGACACTTAACTGACTGAGCACCCAGGCACCCCTGATTGTGTTTTTTGATACACCAAGTTCTTTTTTCATGTTTTGTTTTTTTAAATTCTTTTTTGAAGTAGAGTTGACAATGTTATATTAGTTTCAGATGTACAGCATAGTGCTTCAAGTTCTTTATATATTATGCTATACTTGCCACAGCTATATTGACTACCTGTAACCATACATAGTTATTACAATATCATTGATTATATATCTTATGCTATGCCTTTTATTCCTGTGACTGCATCTAGAAGATCATGCCCTTTTTCTTTGTATTTCACCATATTAATATCTCAATATATGAATATGGTGAAACACATTGATCAGGTGTTGGATGTTAAGCCAGCATGTACTCCTGAAGAGTTTATATCTGTCCTCTTAATATACTTGGGTGAGCTAGTTATATTATAATATGATGGACAAAGAAAAGAGGTGCAACATAATCACTGATCTGTTTTATTCGAATTTTCACCCTGGTGCCAAAGAATAAATCTTTTGGCTCCAGGACTTTTGTGAAGTTTGGGTTAGAGACAATGCCCCAAACTCCTACTGAACCAAAACTTTGCTATGCTGAATCCCTACTAAAGTTATTTGTGTGGAAAAAATCAAGAGGTATACTTGGCTCTTAAATCAGTGACACAAGGGACATGTGCAATGCAGCAACATCACCTCCAGAACAAGATTCTCCTTTTACAGTATCCTGTCTCAAATCTTATTTTCATTAGAACCATGAGATGATATGCATTGGCGTGTCCACTAAGTTTATTATGAAAGAATAGTAATGATAACTAATGCTTGTATTTACTGAATGTCACTCAGTGATCTAAGTGTTTTCTGTATATTACCTGTATCATTTTTCACATAAAAATCTGTTTATCCTTATGTTATAGCTGAGGACCCTAATAAAACAAAAGGGTGAAAACCTCAACCACTGCCACATAACTATTCTAAAGCAGAACAAGGGTTTGAACCCTTAAACTGGCCATGGAGTGTGTACTTCTAAATGCTATGTCATAGAATTTTACTGCTCCATGGTTTTCATACATTCATTTGCCCTAAGAAACTCTAAGAATATGGGTTTACTTATTATTACATCATTTACTTTTTCTGGGTCAGAAGGGAACATGTATGATCATTATATTTCAAGACATTTTTGTGGTAAAATTTTCTGGCCAGTATGAGGTTTATAATTTTATTTTATTATCATATTTCTTCATAAAACACCTTTGTTATTTGCATACTTTTTGTTATCTTCCAAGATAAGGTACTTACAAACACAAGATACATACCTTTAAATGTTAAATAGCAAATATAAACAAACACCTGTCCCTAAAATCTAATACATTTTAGTATACATTTCATATAGAGATTGTGTTTCAAAAAATTAAAAAAAATTTTGACGTTTATTCCTTTTTTGAGAGACAGAGAGAAACAGAGCATGATTAGGGGAGGGAAAGAGAGAGAGAGACACAGAATCCAAAGCAGAGTCCAGGCTCCAAGATGTCAGCACAGAACCAGATGCAGGGATCAAACCCATTAACTGGGAGATCATGACCTGAGCCAAAGTCGGACACTTAACTGACTGATCCACCCAGGCCCCCAAATGTGTGTCAAATTTTATGGACATTATGGACAAATTTAGATTTCTCTGTTACATTAAACTGTAACAGACAAAAGTATGTATTTAGTTTGACGATTAAATAAACATTATCTATGAACAGAATGTTTATGTTAATTATATCTTTGATTAAATATGTTTAAATGAAAATGCCAGCCTAGATTCTAAGACTTTTTTCCTTAAAACATAATCAATAGCAATTTCATAACTCATATTGCATTCCAGAAAATTGATTTGTGTTATCAGGTCTTTAAAGACATGATAGGAATTGAAAAGCCACGACTTAAATTATTTGTATTGTCATCACATTAAACTTTACTTAAACATGATAAAAACACAGAAACAGGAGAAAAAAGAATAAAATATCAGCCACAGAGAAGCCATGTCACGTTTTATTGGCTTATGTTTTATATTCTCATGAATCATATTTTTAAATGCTGAGTCAACTGTTTTCTTTTTTTGAAGTTAAAAACGCTGTCAGAGCAAATTATATATTTTATTCCTAAATAAATTCATTATCATATGTGTGTTCAAAAAACTCCTCACCAGTAATAATTATTTAATACTCTGTTTAGCTTTTTACTCGTGTTGAACAACAGCAACAACAAAATACTATTGGTTAATTTGGGAGATTTTCCAGATGCCTTTCTAGAGTCATGTGTTTAGTAAGGACTCTATTATACACCATTTATTTTTCTCAATAGAAGTCACATCATCAGCACTTTCTACGAAATGTGTTTCTGTGGTGAAAAGGAGTTAAATAAGATAAGCTTTTAGTGGAAGGCTAAGTATCCTGTGGATGTACAGTAAATGATATTTAAAGGAATGACTGGCAGCAAATTCCATTTAATCCAATCGACTTTTATTGAGAGTTGAAACTATTATAAATGTTAAAGCTATGAAAAAAGGATGGAAAAGATTGCCTCCAATCTAAAGAAGTTTGAGTTCTTTTGCTAGAAATAGATATTTTCATAACCATAAAAAGGTTATTTGTTTTTTTCTAAATCATCAAATATTAGTCAAAGTTTATTATACACTAAATAATCTGTGATGCTCTGGATGATATAAAATCCTGATCCTCTTGTCCTAAAAGCTCAAAGTGAAATTTCAAATACATCAAGAAAAAACTCAGTCTTTCAACAAATACTTATTTTGTGCAAATTACTATAAGATGTTTCTTTGAGATCAAGAAATGTATGTTTGAGTGATGAATGTAGACATGAAAATGTGTGTGTGTGTGTGTGTGTGTGTGTGTATGGAAAAAGTTCATAGAGACAGCTACCCTGTTATATCCTGTATGAATATGACAGAGAGGTAGAGAAATTAAAGATAAATTTACTTTTTAAAGGGGGTTTGCGGAAAAATACTAAGAGCTAAGAGTTGGTGCTTGAATGTAATGGTCACATCAAGAAGTGACAAAGCTAAGGATCCAAAGTAAGATTGTGCAGGGACTTGTACATTATAAAAAAGTATGTTTATGCTTGTTGGTTTGTTTTAACTAGATGACATAAAGCCTTATGCCATAGTATGTATATTTTAAAAATATTAGCTTTCTGGTTGTTTACAGAGTCCATAGACTAGAAATGCAGGAAAACATTATGTGGGGAAGTGTGGTTCAGCTGGGTCATGATAGATAAGGCCAATTTCAGTAACCAGGAAGAGGTCAAAAGACAAGAATGAACATTCAATAGAAGAACAGTAAGACCAAAAAACAAACAGATGTTAATAAACAAATGGACCTTCCACAGCTTTGTTACTCTGTGTCTCTTTGGAAGTAGAATGTGTACTATTAACCGGAGTCTATACCTAAAGTAGTCAAGGCCTCTTCTAAGAGGTTTCTCTTCTGCCTGTGTGTCAGTACAAAATCCTTGATGGCCATATTGTTGTTAGTTTTAGAACCATGTTAGGTACATGTTATGTATCTGATGTGTCCTAGAATGAATAACATTTCTGCCTACTTGAACATAAGGATTGATTCTCTTCAGTAAAGGGTGGGAGAAAGGGGTGAAGTTGTAGGGGATTCAGTGAAAGTTGTAATTAGTAAATAATATTCTAATTTTGGCCTGAAGGCTGAAATATTAAAAAGGAATAGAATATCAATAACATCAGACTAACAACTTTCCAAGCTACTTGGGTCATGAGTGTCCTACAGTTCCCAGCAACTTTTTTACCTTGTTTTTCAATATTTAGGCATTCCCTCTTGTTATGGAACATTGATGTTTATAATAGCTTATTGGGTATTCTAGATAGCTTGTTAAGTTCTGATATTTTATTTTTTTTAATTTTTTTTTTTAACATTTATTTATTTTTGAGACAGAGAGAGGCAAAGCATGAACGGGGGAGGGTCAGAGAGAGGGAGACACAGAATCTGAAACAGGCTCCAGGCGCTGAGCCGTCAGCACAGAGCCCGACGCGGCGCTTAAACTCACGGACCGCGAGATCATGACCTGAGCCGAAGTCGGCTGCTTAACCGACTGAGCCACCCAGGCGCCCCAAGTTCTGATATTTTCAAATAACTTATTCTAGCACCATTTACTATACCTAGGGGCATCAGTTGGATATTTGCTATGGAATATAACATGGTTATGTTAGTAGTATATTAGTCTCCTTGAATATTGTAAAGCTATTTTACACTCTGGTTTATATGAATCCCTTCTTTTTGATTGAAGTATAGTGGACACACAAAGTTACATTAATTTTAGGTGTACAACATGGTCATTTCACAACTCTATACATTATGCTTTGCTCACCACAAGTGTAGCTACCATTTGTCACCATATAACACTATTAAAATACCATTAACTATATTCTTTATACTATAACTTTCAGCCTATATTCTGTAAATGTTATAAATCTGAAAACATATAGAAAAATTATAAAATCCAAGCACCTTCAAAGTCTTCCATAAATATGAACTTTCTTTACATTTACCACTAACCTTACCCCACCTGCTCTTGCTCACATCATGTATTGCTAGACTGAGGGCATTTTGAGGCCTGGGTCTCTACTCTATTGGTCTTTGCATTCCCAGAATAACAAAATGACTGGCTCACATTGGGCTCAAAATGCTATTGTGGATTAAGCAAAATAAATAATTAATTGATAGATGAAAGAAGGAAGTAATGAAATAAGAAAGGATTAAAGAAAGAAGTAGGGATGGAAGTAGTGGGCAGAGGAGGAAGACAAGAAAGTGGGGGAGAAAGAAATTGCCAGAGTAGGAGTACAGCTTTACATTTCCTTAAAAACAGAAATGGAAGTTTTTTTTTAAATGTTCATCTATTTTGCGAGAAAGAGAGAGAGAGAGAGAGCGAGCAGGGGAGGGGCAGAGAGAGAGGGAAAGAGAGACATGGGACTCAATTCCCCAAACTATGAGATCATGACCTGAGCCCAAATCAAGAGTCGGATGCTTAACCTACTGAGCCACACAGATGCCCCTCTGGTGCTTTTAAAATGAAGATCAAAACTAAACTGATTATTTTTTCTCTGTATTAACATCTCTCAGGAAAATAAAATTTCTTGTCTTTCATTCATTTATAAATGGTTTTAGAATACGTTAGTAGAAATACCAGCATAGGAGATAAATTACTCACATATGAGTACTGAACTTGTCTATTAATAAATATTTGTGTAAATGTGATCATATTTCAGAATTTCTTTGAGCCTTAGTTATGAGCTTTAGAATGTGACCAGATTGAGCCTTAATTGATTTAAGCATGGTAAACAACGCAAAACACGTATATTATCATTTTTTTCCATTCTGACTCTAAATATAATGGGTTATTATCTCCATTGACAGAGAAAGGCACTGTGATCACATTTTCATTCAAGATCATGCAGTTAGTAGGTAATAACATTGGAATTTGGATATAAGACTGTATAACCTTGGGATTCTCCTCCAGTTGTAGACTGTCCTGGCTTTGCCCATACTTAAATACAAAGGATTTTATTCCAAAGATATTTCTATTTTCATTATAACTTGCATAATAATTAACAAAAAAGGATGCTTAGCTCTGAATAATTTTGGAGTTTTAAATGTGAATATGGCTTAAATAAATATTTGTTCAGTTAAACAATGTCAAAATGCTAACAAACACATTTTTCCCAAGGATGAAGTGAATTAAATAAAAATGATAATGGTGTTGTCATATCATAAATACAAAGATTAAAAAGGAAAAATAATTCTGAGTTTTTATCATAAAACAGTATATAAAAGAATGTGTCATAAATAAATTTCAAAATGTATTCATTTCTAAAGTAGATAAAAGCAGAAAGATATCATACTGAAAATTTTTAAAACTACTGAAGCATATCTTAGCGATTTCCAAGATAATATCCTTGGATAGTGAAAAAAATCTTAAATACTCTAATGATCATCATAGGAAAACATAATTAAATATTAATATAGTCAAGTAGGACATTCTGATTATTCTAGTAAGAAATGTACATTTTAATAACTCAGAAAATGGATGAAATATAATGACACATTCTAACATTCTTTGGGTAAGTATATTTCTATTCTCAAAGAAAAAGTATTTTCAATTCAACAGGTAGAATTAAAGGACTATTTCGAAAGTTCAAAATTCCTAAGCCAGAAGTAATTCATTCAAGATAAGAATGGCTATCAAATTCAGTGAGATTAGGAAAAATGCTCAAGTACTAGTAACTCTTGCTTTCAGCTCACTTTTTATTTCAAATATGGACTCTTGATTCTTCCTATAATATTTAACTGAACAATAAAAATAAGCTTGTCCTGAGACGTCTCAAATGAAGTTTCTACTCAACATATGGGCTTCCTTCCCAAGAAAAGAGAAAAGGAAGGAAGTCCTTCTTAGGAAGCAGTGTGGGCTAAAGAAAAACATAAAACTTAAGCAGCTTTACAGTGTCTGGCTCTTCAATATGTCACAGTGGGTGAGAGTTCTTTCTTAGAAGATGCTCTCCATCTACTTGACTGAAACCTGTCAAAAGAAACAACAAAGGGCATCTATTAATCCCTTCCACAATTTAGTGGATGAAGCCATCCATCCTGCTGGGAGTAGAATAAAGCTTGAATCTCAAACATGACTAGTAGCTTATCTCTCATGGAACGATCTGAAAGAAAGTCTGAAAAAAAGCTCCAGGTTTTCAGAGTGGTTATATATTCTAGAGTTATATCTGTGAGCTGTTCATAGCATGCAAGTTGAAATACTAGGATTCAATAAGATATAACCAAATTCAAAAGGTAACTTTGGGATGCTGGCTATGCATGAAGTCTTTGCTTATCTTAACTTATTCTGAAATGAAACCATCATTATAATATGCTAACTGAAGAAGAAAATGTAATATTTTCTCTTTGTTCCAGTGTCTGTTGTTGATGATAATTAATACAGAAAAAGAGATAATATGGTATGTTAACTGCTCCCCTATCAATTGAAATGGTAATGAAATTAAACTGTCCTGAGATAACCCAGATGAAGTTCACATTAAACCCATGGGTTTCTTTTTAAAGAGCACTCAGAAAAAAGTACTCCCTATAAAGCAACTCCAAAGTGCAATGATGGATAGAACTAGGTTTGGTTACAGCTCTGCCAGTTAATCACCGTGTGATTGTGCCCAAGTTATAAAACATTTCAGAGTTTCTGTTTTTTTCTGTGCAACATATTAGTAATGACTTATGATTTGCAGTGTTGTTGAGAGGATAGTGCATAATGTATATAATATACTTAGCACAATGATAGATAAATGGTATGTAGTTAATAAATGACAAATGCATGATTAGGCAAGTTTTATTATGAGGCTATAGTTCATTCAGTTCCTTCAGTCTTTGAGCAGCTATTATATCTCGGCATTAACTAGGCTTAGAAGCAAGATCCCTGTTGCTATGATAGACTTCAGGAGAAAGTGGGTTATTCTATGTGGTTATGCTTTCTTCTTTGAAATAGAATATTGCTGTACTTTTAGTCACAACAAATTCAACTGACAGTGCACTATAACCATAAAGTTTATTATAAATTTTACATTGAAGAGGGTAGATATATAGGATAATTCTATGAAAACAGAAATAATCCTTTTGTGAAATGTGACTATATTTAATGACTACAGTGAGCAACAGAAATAAAATGTCAGTGGAGAGGAGGGAGAGTGTCTTAAGAGCAGAGCTGCTGGAGGTACGCACTTGATTTCAATCAGCCTTCGCTGCTATCTCTATGATGTTGAGGAAATTACTTAACCTCTCTGTGCCTCTTTTCCCTTATATTTAGCGTATTTATTTTAGGGTTGTTGTGCTTATTAAATTAGTTTCACAGAACACTGTCTGGCAAAGGGTAAATGTTGTATTTCTGTTTGTTAAGTGAATCTACTTGAAAGAAAATGGTGATTTGCCAGTCTTGAAAATTCTTATACTCTTTGACATACAATTAATATACAGTGTCATATTAGTCTCAAGGAATTTTTTTTTACTTTCTATTCAGATTTTCTGTTTTTTATTGAAGTATAGTTGGCACAAAATGTTAAATTAGTTTCAGATGTACAACATTAGTGATTCAATAAGTCTATACGTTATGCTATTCTCACCACAACTGTAGCTATCATCTGTCATCATAAAACAGTATTGCAATACCATTGACTGTGTTCCCTAGGCTGAACCTATTATTCCCATGACTTATTCATTCATAACTGGAAGTGTGTATCTCCCACTCCCTTTCGCCAACTTTAAAAAGGAAAACGACAAATTTTAATGGGGTATGTTGTAAATAAAAGGAATACTTTTCTTTTCTTTTTTTTTTCTCCTGTTCTTGATGAGTTTGTTTTCGAATGGCAAAGGGGATGCTTGAGAAAAACAATCTTAGAAATAAAAACAATCCAGAAAGGATTTGATTCAGAGAATTTGTGCAGTTATAAATAAATATATTTGATTGAAATATTACATGTCCCATGTTTTTAAAAGTACTATAAAGGTTATAGTACAAGATGTAGTTCATTTTCTAGTTCCACATTTTACTAATCACTATTCACAGGGGAAAAAAAACACTTTCTCCTTTAAAAAAATCCTAACATTGAAATCAAATCTACACCAATATCTTTGCAGACATGATCTATTCACTTTCTGCTCTGTAGGTTGTGTTTACAGCACTATTTCACTACCACTCCGATTTCCCACTGTGCCCAATTCACTAGAAAAACACATTCATAGTCTCCCTTAAATTAGTTTGTACAGACTGGTTATAGTTTAATGATATGCATTGATTTTGTTTTGGAGATAATAAACAGAAAATCACAATAAAATTGCTTTTAACTTAGCTGCAAAGATGTTGAAGGTATTGCTCATCTGGATGACCAATATCTGGAATAGCATCTTACATATTACATGGATATTTCCTTTTAGAAGTAAATAGCAACAAACCCCTTCCATAAGATAAAATGAATTATTTATACCATCACATCTTCCTTTTATTCCAGGCTTATGAGAATCCTACGGCCGAATGAAACATTCAATCATACAAACACATACAAACTCATATATAGTGAGTTTCCTTGAATACTTTTTTGAGAAGTGAGGAGCTATAAATAAATGGAATAACAGTAACCAATAATAGATGTATAAAGGTGAAATCTAAATTTTCACACCTAGTTTATTCTGTCTTGTGTTATACCTACTTTATATTATATCTTACTTCTTTTCCATAGTTTGGGCTATTTTGGTACAGAAATCATGCATTAATCATTGTTCTTACCATGGTGCCTGCATTACATAAAGTTAATTCTCCATAAATATTTACTGAAGTGACACACACAATTTTTTCCCTAGAGTTCCCCAAATCACAAACGTTGTATATTCAGTTATTTTGAGTATAAATCATTTTGTAATCATCTTTCTATAGGAAATGTCCAATCATCAGCACCATTCTCAATAGCTGCAACCTTATGGTGACAGAAAAAATGCAAGTTATGGTATTAAAAGGTTAACTGATTTAAGAAATAGCCTCAGTCCATTCTCTGCAATTTACACTTTGTATGCATAAGAGTGATATGTTATCTAAATAAACCTTTGAATTTTTAGAAATCACTGCCCTGGATTTCAGTTCCAGTTCCAGAGATCCCAAGCTTGTATCTGTCATCAACAGAAGCCCGGTGTATCTAAATCTTTGTGTGGTTCTGACTGAAAGAGAATTGCTTTCAAGACATTTTTCTACAATTCAGTAGCTACCAAAAGATTCCACTACCCAGCAGGAAATGATGGCCTTCAGAGTTATAACCCCCTTCAAATGACTGTAACAAGAGTTCTAAAGGGTTTTTCTCACTGTGTTACTATGCACTGCGTCTCATTAGGCTACCTACGGTGCAGTAGTTACAGAAAGACTTGACAGATCTAAAATGTCACTACAATCACTTTTACCAAGTGCTGTCACCCATGCTTAGTCTGCTTTTAGTTTTGTGGAAGGAAATGTAGAAAGGCTATAAAGGTCTTTCTTAATGGGAACAAGCAATTTGGTCTAAGCTCTAAAATAAGGACTTTTGTTAAACTCTGTGAGCATCTTGACAGAAATTCACCCTGGTGAACACTGTATTTATTAAGATAAAGGTCATCCTATCTCCATGCATCCACCTGCTTGATAGTACACATGAAATATATCCATTTATCTAGTTCTTTCTTTGTGTATATACATATATATAAACATAAGAACATATATAAATATATGTTATATATATGTGTATATATATATCATATATATAAGAATGGACATAGCCACTCAGCAACATGTATTTTTATAATTTACTTAATTTCTTGTGTGATTTATCGGATGTGATTAGCCAGAATAGCATCACTATTTTTCTTGCTTGAGTTGAAAATGAATTGAAAGATAAGCAGGTGTATCAAGGTATCAGGCAAGTGGAAAACAGAATAGTAATGTTGAGATACGTGCTATGAATGTGTGGACTAGTCAGCATTCTGACGCTAAATCCCAGAATCAAATTAGAAGCTGCTCCTATTTCACTTAGATTAAAAGAAAGAAGATGGGTAAAGATTTAGGGGAAAAGGAACACAATTGTCTGCTGAACCTCACCAAGGTCTTTGTCTTCACCTAAGTTAAATTCTTGGGGTGTCTGGGTATCTCAGTCAGTTAAGCATCTGACTTTCGGTTTCAGCTCAGGTCATGATTTCACAGTTCATGAGTATGAGCCCCACATTGGGCTCTGTGCTGACAGTGTGGAATCTGCTTGGGATTCTCTCTCTCGCTCTCACTCCCTCTCTATTCTTCCCCTGCTTGTGCTCTCTCTCTCTCTCTCTCTCTCTCTGTCTTTCTCAAATAAATAATAAAAAACTTAAAAAAATACATTAACATAAATTCTGTGGTTAAGGATTGGGCCAGTCAAACTGATTAGCAGAGAAGACTATATAAGAGTTTAGAACTAGAATTCTATTAATCATTTACTCCTCAAAATATTTATTTCCCTGAAAAGTCATATGGGTAAACTTTTTTTAAGAATTAAGAACAGTAGCGGGGCATCTGGATGCTCCATCAGCCAGCTGTGCATCTGACTCTTGATTTCAGCTCAGGTCATGATCCCAGGGTCGTGGGATCAAGCCCCATGTCGGGCTCTGTGCTGAGCCTGGGGCTTGCATAAGATTCTCTCCCTCTCTCTCTGCCCCTTCCCTGCTCACATGTGTGTGCTCTCAAAAAACATTAATAACACTAGCTATGGCAAAGATAACTGATTAGCGCTTATTCTGTTTATATCATAAAGGCACTTGGATAACATTTTTATTTAACTTTTTTGTTGATACAGTTGCTTTCTCCTACTTTAATGTTAGCACCTGGTGACCAAAGACTCCAACTTACTATAAGCTTGTCTACACGGTGTTTGGCACAAGCAGGTGAGATAACATGATGAATAAATATCTGAATGAAAAAATGAACTTACAAATTTTAAATATTCTGTGCTTTATTTTGGAAGCTACCAATTTTGTGAAGGACTTTTCTTGATGTATAGTCAAAATTAATTATTTTCTTCCTCATGTGACCATATCTCTCCAAATGCCAAAAAGTAGTTTAGAGATCAAGAGTTTTGACTTTAGATACATTACATGAGTTCCAAATCTTGGCTCTACACCATACTGTCTGTGTAAATTTGGCCATACATCCAACTTTCCTTTGACGTACTTTTTGATTTGTAATATGGAGATAACATTCATTTTTATATCTCATACTTTGTAATATTTAATAAAAATTAAATGAACCAATGTCGATTGATTGATAGATAGAAGCGATTAGAAAAGTAGCACATAATAAACAATTTAGAGTGCTGGATAAAATGATTATTATATTTCTGTAGTATTACATATTTATTTCCAATAACTGGAATGTTGGTCTAATATAAACATGTTTCAATGTTATTTGAATTCCTATTCCTAGCATCTAACAACTAGTAAATGAAAATTAAAGGAAATAGGAAATAAAAGATATTAGGAAATGAGTCTTAACTCAGATGTCTTTGAATATCCTATTCTGTTTCATTTCCTTGTTGCTTTCACCCTCTTCTGACGCTGATTTGCAAAATTTCTCTATGAAAAATAGTACATGCCTTAATATAAGCTGGTAATTTTTGTTTTATGTACATTAGTTTCTCTTTATGTCTTAACTGAATATAACCTTTTGAAATTTCCTAAGCTATGCCAGTGAAATCCTAGTAGCCTAGAGTTTCTTTTACTTCCTGTCTCTACAGCATTTAATACTGTTTACTAGGTGATCTACAATGCTTTATTTGTCTGGAGTACTTACTTCTCCATGCACCAACCCACCCCTCCTGCAGTTGGGATGTGATGTGGGATTGAGGAGGACACCCATAATGACCTGTACTTAACTCAATTCCAACCCTGTTTTCTTTGCCTACCATTTCTGGGAATACTTCAATGTTACTCTATGTTCCCACTAGCTTTTGCAAAATTCAGAAATATCTTAGGTGCGTAATGAGTATATTTTATATAAAAGAACAAGAATGAGATGAGAACAAGAATTTGCATGATTTAAGCAGTGATTACTGAAGTTATCTTTATCCATGAACATTGCTGCTTACACCTATAATGATTTGCTAATGTTAAGTTTACCAGGAGATGAGGGCTTTCTGACAGATCAAATATTCAGTGGGTTCTAACAAAAGATCTCCAGAGGAACCTCGAGAGAGAAAGGAGGAGAAAAAGCTTAATTTGCTTCATGAATGGGAGGAGACTTTGATTTCCTAAAGGTGGAAAGCAGTTACTATAATTTCTTCTTTATAAATAAATGTTGCTTTTATTGTCAAGAATATTTTTTTCTATTTTGTAATAGGATTGCTGAATATTTATTGGACTTTGAAAGATAATTCTGCTTTTGCTATTTTTAATCAGCATATATTGTACATGGATGATTCCCAAACCACACTTCCAAATAAAAGAACTTTTAATTAAGAAAATTAACACGGCAATGATAAGTTACTTCAGGGTAAAAAGTATTATGAGTTTTTAAAAAGTAGTAAAACCTCAAACTCACCATTTCAATTTAGGGATCTAGGAGTCAACATTAGAAATAAAACTCTTTGTGATGATTTATGTTGAGAAATGAAACCAAGTTAGTAAATTCAAATGAATTCATGTATAAAAGGGAATTATCTCTGATGAAAACAGAGACAATATTTTCGAATCTAGAAAAAAAAAGTTTCAAAAAACAGAAATTATCAACAAAAATAATAAAATAGTGCTTTTTTTCAGAATGACTTTTTTTCAAATGCAGAATGGAAAAAAAAACTACAAAACAGATAAATATCATAGATCAGAAGAAAATATTTTTGGTATCTAACCTGCCTAAAAAAGACTAATAAAATTATAATCCTCCAGTCAGCAGACACAATGGTTTTCTTTTATGTAGATAAAAGAAAAAATTAAAAGCAGACTGAATAACATGTAAAATACATGAAACATTGAAAAATATAGACTCAGAAAATACAGCCTTTCTTGTTATTTTTTATATCATTGTATTGTCAATTTAATCGAGGATCAATAAATGAATTCTTCTCAACTACAAAACTAAACTAAATAATTTAATAATCATAGTGGAGTCATTTTTTAAAGTTTATTTTAATTATTTTTTTGAAAGAGAGAGAGTGTGTGTGCATGCATAAGCAGGGGAGGGGGGAAAGAGAGAGAGAGAGAGAGAGAGAGAGAGAGAGAATCCCAAGTGGCTCCATGCTGTTAGCATGGATCCCAACTCGGAGCTTGATCTCATGAACCATGAGAACATGACCTGAGCCACAATAAAAAGTTGGATGCTTAACAGATGGAGCAATCCAGGCACCCCATGATGTCATTTAAAATGGATTTCTATAATGTGTTCAAAAGATCTGAGATTAAAACCATTTGCATAATAAAACTATATATTTTTATATTTAGATATAGTTTATTCTATTTCAGGACCAAACTGCAGTAGGTTGTATTTTTTTACCTTGGGAAAAAAATTACATTTTAGCTTGGGAGAAAGATATTGAATAGCTGGGTAAAGCATACAGTAGTCAAAAGCTAATGTAATTATTTCTTTAGCAACAAAATCAGAGGGTTTTTTTTTCTTTATTGGGTATATGTGAAAAAAGTTTACAAAATGTGAAAAAAGCCTAGCTTTGAGCCATAAATTGGAATGACTTTTTTTTCCATTACAAAATACCTTAAGTTATCTAACTTGCATTATTTCTCATATATGTCAATATTTAAAGTATCAACATTGAATCATAGATATATAGTACAGGGACACTATATAATTCTCACTTTATATAAATAAGAGAGAATACCACCAATGTTTGATTTGGATGTCAAGATTGATGACCCCACACACAGCAGGAAGATATGAAAAGGTTTTACTTCCATAATTGAGGGTTTTTTTTTTCTGGGGAGAACAAAGCAGTCCCCCAAAGCACATCTGAAAAGGCTTGAGAAAGAAGAGTAGCTTGTGATTTTTATTGTGGTTATATTGGGGTTAGGATGACATAGGCTGGAGTTTATATGATTTGGTGTATCTGGTTATAGTTTCCCACTGTATGGAGAAAACTCAACTTCAGTAGGAGAAAACAAACCAACCAATGAAGAGAAAATTAAGTTGAAAATAGTTGTTAGGGAGAAGGACAGAGGACTATTGGTATTTAAATATGCAAAGTTAAATGTTGAAGTCAAGTTTTCATTTGTTCACTTTGTGAAATGGCTCTCATCCACTAAACTTCGTAGGCATGTTCATATTTAATACAAATCTGAAGTGAGCTGTTTGCAGCACAAAATAATCTATCATGCTTTCTCTGTTTACCTGATGTGTCTTATGATTAAAACAATAAATTTGGTTCAACAAATATGAATGAAAAGGCATGAACTTATTATTCTCTTACTCTTCAAATCTGAAAAAACAAAACTAAAGTAATAAAAAGGCACCTTTTATTTTTTTATTGCTTTCAAATAGTAGGTGTTTTCATATCAGATTCTTTCTTTCTTTCTTTTTTCTATTGCAAGGTATTTCTATGTTTACCATGCACTTTATTTGAAACTTCATAGCAAGCTTTCTGAAGTAAGAATGACACTTTGAATTATTCCTTATGAACACATAAAATTATGTAATTAAGAGGAACTAACATTTTAAATATTTTTTTGAGAGAGAGAGAGTGGTAAGAGGAGCAGAGAGAGAGGGAGAGAGAATCTCAAGCGGTCTCCATACTCAGCACAGAGCCCAATGCAGAGCTTGCTCCCACAGCCAGGAGATCATGACTGAGAGGAAATCAAGAGTTGGATGCTTAACCGACTGAGCCCCAAGAGGCACTAACATTTTATATGTATTTCAATAAAGCTGATTATATTAAAATTCAAAAATTGAGAGAATTTTAGATTTGTATTTTGTACTTTTGGTGTATCTCCAGTCTAGGAAGCATATATCAAGAATTTCTTGAAGGTACAAATAAAAGTTTAGGAAAGAACTACTAGAATTGTCTAGAGTTATTAGTTTTTCTAAGAGAAAAGAAATAAGAAAAACAAGGGCAAATACACATCAAACGTGGCCATATATTCAGCCAAAAAAAAAGTGATTACATAATTATCTAAAATATAATTCCAAGTAAAAGTGGCAAATATTGAGAATCAATTTTATCAATAATTATGTCAGCATATAGTAAAATATTTAGATTTATGAATTTCATTGGACATTTAGGGAGTATTTATTTCCAGTAAAAATTTTTGAAATAATTTTTAGCACAAATTTAGGATATGCAAGTACATCAAGTTAAATTACAGAGATTAAACAAAGTAAATAATGCATGTTTTTACATATTGAAAAATTGGACCAGATTAATGTGAATAAAAAATGTGTACTTAGAAAAAACATTTTAAATTATTACTATAATAGGAAGATTTGGGGGGTACCTGGGTGGCTCAGTCGGTTCAGTGTCCGACTCTTGACTTCAGCTCAGGTCATGATCTCAAGGTACATGAGACGGAGTTCTGCACCAAGTTCCATGCTGTGATTGGGATTCTCTCTCTCTCTCTCTCTCTCCTTCTCTCTTTGCCTCTCCTCCCAACTTGCATGCACATGCTCTCTGTCTCTCTGTCTTTCAAAATAAATAAATGAACTTAAAAAAGCAAAATGGGAAAATTTTGCTTTTGTTTGTAAGTGAAAGAATAAAATGAGTAAAAAATAAAAATGAGGTATTATAACACAAGATTCTATTATAAAGTGAGAATAGCTGTTTTACAATTTTACAATATTTTAATTAAAGATCTAGTTAATGAATAGATGCATTAAACTAAATTTTATGTTTTCTGTAACGCTTCTCCTCCAAAATTAATTGTGAGTGTCCTGCAGGCACTTGGATTCTTTTCTATGTTTAAAGTATGCACAGATTATGATACAATGAAATAAGAGCAAGCTCATAATTTTCACAGACTCCTCTTATCATCAAATTCTTGCCATCTAGCTCCTGGAAGTAATGAATGAATGAAAATGCCAGGCTTGGAAGATGTGACTCAGTAAAATGATCACTGGGTAAGATCTAAGAACCCAATAGACCAACTGTATGCTGAATTTGGGGCCACGACTCCATTTACTATCTAACTTCAATTTTTCTCACACAACTGAACCATGGGAGGTGTTAGGATTTGGGTGTCAATATCAAATCAGACCCTTCATCCAATTGTCTTCAAATTGCCTTATTATCATCATTTCTCAATGTAGAGTTGTGCAAGTTAAGAAGTGTGAGCAGGGCCAATCGTATGGGCTTGTGACCTGCACAGTTACACAGAGCCTACGATCAGAGGGTCTTGCCCTTGGTTTTATGTCCTGCTGTTACTGTCTTAATAGTCTTAATAATGTTGGAACACTGTTTCCCTCACATTTATTTAACATTGGGTCCCACAAATTCCATATTCAGTTTTGTCTGTTGGTCTCTTTAAGGTAGGGCTCGATGAATAAAACTGTGTATACTTGCCATCATGTAGCAGGGACTGATGTATTCCTAGAACCTGGTTATTCAATCAATCAACCAACAGATTCAGTATCTGAAAACTGGAAAAAAAATCCTGAATTTTTATTATCTTATCTTATCTTATCTTATCTTATCTTATCTTATCTCACAAGCAAATTTCTGATGCTGTGTTAACTATTGTATCCTGTAGGTTTGTCTATGAAACATAATCCTGTAGTGGATATTCTGATCTTTTGGAATGTCTTAGCCTGGGTACTCCAAGAAACAACACCAAGACCAAATTAAACATGCAGGTATTTTATTATGGAAAATGCTTCTGTGAAACAAAATGGTGATGGAGTTTTAGAAGGTAGGGAGCTGACAGTACAGATGCAAATCTGACCCCGAGGAAGGAAAGAAAATAAAGTTGGATAGATATGCCCTTCACTGTTATGCAGTTAGAAGAGATTGGCAAGACTGTGTGGTGTCTTCAAGCCAAAGTCAGTCATTAGAACAGTCATATTTCTTTCAAGAATGGGCCTTCCTCTGTATCACATCCAGTCATTGGCTGACCACAATCTGTGACAAGTACAACCTTTGTGTAAACATGGAGATGGATTTCAAAGTGTAGCAGCTGGGATACTATATCAGTTATAATCCCCACAGTTTGAGGTATGTTAAAAATTCTCATGGAAATCTCTGTCAAATTTTTATACAAGGCATACCTTCTCTGCACAATTTCCAGAATCAGCTCTTCATGGTTTCTGTGTGCCCTTCTTCCTGAAGGGAAACTCGGGAGTGAAAGCATAGTAATATGAAATACAGTCTCCATCCCTGCAGTTGATCTCAGGGCCACCACTGGTATGCATATCCTTTCTCTTCTACAATCTATTCTAAACCTCCTGACCCTCAGATAATACCTTAGTTTGTGGCTTATTTGGCAATATGATCCAAGTCTTTATTTCAAAGCACCTGAATCCTTTAAAATCATGTCTCTTCACTTTTAAGTTACTGCATATGTCTACTGACTTATACAATGAAGTATGGGAATGTCAGGATGCACCCAAGGGGATCATCTGGGTTCAAACATGTTCCTTTCTGCCCTCATTGTGAAAGTCAACCCTACTTTTTACTGTTGACCATGGTTAATTAGCTTTGCCAATATAGTCATACCTCTTCCCTGTTGGTGTCTGGATATAGGAAATTCATATGAACTTGCAGCAACCGGAACATGTAGTTTCAATGAGAAGTTTTTTCGGTTTCCTGTCAAGTGTGTGCTCCTGTTTGGGTCCAAAAACTCCATCTCTACAGAGCCAAGACTTGTGATAGGAAACAGAAATTCTCCCACGAGTCACTGAAAATGATTCTAGGTAGGACATTTCTACTCATTGGTTCTTTGCCCCATGTATGCTTCTTTTTGGGGATATAGCACTATGTAAAACTCTGGTTTCATAAATGCATTGTGACCTGAGAAATAACACTTCATAAATCCTGAGTGCCATCTCTGAGCTGTCATTTCAACTGCACAATTAGAAGGTCATGCCAGCATTCAATAAGACCAGCTGCGTTAGGGTACTGCAGCATGTCATAGGACCAGTTGATTACACTCACACTTCTTCGGCTATGAAGAGTTCCCCTGATTGAATGTTATGATGTGTAAAATGTTGTAAGTACTCTAATGATAACTATGTTTGAAGATCTTCCAATTAGAAAGACAATTAAATATACTAAGAACAGGTGTTTATTCCTATTAAAATGAATCGCTGACCTTTTTGTAGCTACTCCTTGCATGGGGGTATTGTCCCACTTCTATAGTGGTTGATAACAAAGGCTGGCTCATTTCATTTTATCTACTTGGCTTTTTAGTGCTTTCTCTGTGGAGTATACTATCCTGAGGACATTAAGATGTAATACTAAAATATTTACACTTCGTATCCACTCCCATAGGCTCTTCCACACAATTCTACACAGACCCCCTTGTCTCTATCTTGCAACCTTTTCTTTTCTAGATGCCTGACCAGTTAGTCAGGCATTTGGCCACTGCTCAGGCCCAGATTTTGTCATTACAGATGTGCTTTAGATTACCATTACATCATGTTTGAAATTTACTCATTTGGTTACTAAATTCTAAGTTTGGTGTTCAGCTGCTTTTTTCTCTTTTTGTAAACTACACAAGAAAGCCTCTGGACTTCACACTTTATAGTTGTTTGTTAAGCTTTTCATTGTCCTTAGGTAGAGCATCAATACAACTTTACAACGCCAGCCTATTCTATTTTCCTTTTGTGTAACTTCCCTATCCTCTTCCTCTCAAACTTGCATCCCCATATTTTTCCAATACCTGTAATCATTGAACAGACCAAGGTCTTTTCTTTTCTTTTCTTTTCTTTTCTTTTCTTTTCTTGGGACATTCCCTCCAATAACCACCTGCGAGAGTTTTAGCAATTGAGCTACCACTTTTTTCCCAGGACAACCCCTACCTCACATAATCCCTAACATAGTGTCCTCATTGCCAGGCCGATGAGTCACCGAGTCTTGGAACTCTATCTTATTCTCTGAAATTCTGTGACAGTTTTGTCCTTTGGAAAGGAGATACTGAAATGGAGTTAAGAGTACACAAGATTTATTAGGGATTATACCTGAAAAAAAGAAAAGAGAGAAAGTGACGTTGGTTAGGGGAAGCTGTTGAATCATGAAGTAGATCTGGCAACGTCTCTGCTAGATCAAAGGAGAGCTTTGCAGCAAAGACTGCTAATAAAAAGACTGTCATACTCACATTAGTGGCCAGGAGCTTATGCTTCAGTCCTGTCTGGTCACTGGCTAGGGTCACCCCTAGAAGAGTGTAATCTAAACTCAAAAGAAGAGGTAAACCAAAAACTCAAAAGCAGAGGTAAACCAAAAGGAGGAAAGAAGAGGATGTCAACTAGACAGATTCCTCCCAGTTGCTCAGAAAGACCTTTTTCGAGGAAGGATTTGATCAATGGATTTCTGTCTGCTATAAGTAAACTGTCAAAGTTTATATGGTTGGGAAGTGGAGAACCTTCAGAAGTTTAACGAAATGCATGATAGCTCTGATATTCATAATAATAAATAACCGATACCCAAAAAAAGTCTCATAAAGCAAGCCTGTTTTGACACGTCTATTCAAAATCCAGTATTTATTTAATCTATGGATGCTTTTAACCAATTATACGCTGTCAGCCTGACAAAATTATAACTGCTGCTTGTCTTTGAATAAATTTCTCATTTCATTCTAAATATGTAATAAAGTATTGTGGCTTTAGAAAATATAACAAAACAATGTTGCCTCAAGATTATTATATTTTCTGGTAATCAATTGACATGCATTATTATAAATCATCTGTGTTTTTCAACAGAAAAACATTTTTAGGACAATAATTCAATGTTTGGAAAAATAATTGGAAAATGTTTCATTTTTTTATTTATAGTGAATTTAAATATTAATTCTCCTTTGCTGTCACAATTTTATTTTTTGGAGAGGTTACTATTTCATGTAGTTTCATCCACATATAACTTTGTGAATTTGTACATTCTAAAACATAATATGATTTAATGGAGATTAGATTTATTCACTCATTGTTTTTCAGTCTTTATTTTCTCTGGTAAAACTTTTTAAATGAATTACATATAATTTTTAATGCTTCAGTTTTCTCATTTATTAAATGCAGGTAATAAACCTTCCTGTAAATACTGCTGAGCTCTAAACTGGGAACACTGTGTCCTATATATAACATTTTAATATGTCTGTTTTCTTTCCTATCCCTTTCTCTTTCATGTAAGCACGTGTCCTTAGATTTGTCAAAATAGATTGTAGAGAATTAAGATGAGTGATTTTAGAAAACTGTAGCGTTACACTTCGCTTCTTTTCTGTCCTCTACCTGTGTGCATCATATCCCACTTGAGGTTGAAAGGGAAGAAAAATGGAGTTTAAGGGTTTTATAACAATTATTAATTTGGCATTATGTTTCTATGTTTATTGTTATCATATTATGTCTGGATAATCAAATAGAGTTTTATCTTGCTTTCCATTAGTCAAGATGTTTTAATCTACTGTAAGCACATCATTAGGATTCTGAAACTATCTTTTAGGAAAGGACATTTGTATGTTTTTTCCTGTTTAAAGCATCATATAAAATATAGCACTTAAAAAAAGAATAAAAGAAAGAAACTTCAACAGTCTTCAATATATGTCTTAGAGCAGATACATATTGCAATATGAACTTATACTGGATCTACTTTTTATACCTGTTTAAGAATACACTTGAGATTACCAGTATAAATTTGGTTATTTTTTAGAAAATATAACAGGTGATAACAAATCTTTGTGTTTTTTTTCAATATATGAAATTTATTGTCAAATTGGTTTCCATACAACACCCATGCTCATCCCAAAAAGTGCCCTCCTCAATACCCATCACCCACCCACCCCGCCCTCCCACCCCCCATCAACCTTCAGTTTGTTCTCAGTTTTTTTAGAGTCTCTTATGCTTTGGCTCTCTCTCACTCTAACCTCCTTTTTTTTTTCCTTCCCCTCCCCCATGGGTTTCTGTTAAGTTTCTCAGGATCCACATAAGAGTGAAAACATATGGTATCTGTCTTTCTCTGCATGGCTTGTTTCACTTAGCATCACACTCTCCAGTTCCATCCACGTTGCTACAAAGGGCCATATTTCGTTCTTTCTCATTGCCATGTAGTACTCCATTGTGTATATAAACCACAATTTCTTTATCCATTCATCCGTTGATGGACATTTAGGCTCTTTCCATAATTTGGCTATTGTTGAGAGTGCTGCCATAAACATTGGGGTACAAGTGCTCTCATCATAGGGATGCATCGGTACTCCTGTATCCCTTGAGTAAATTCCTAGCAGTGCTATTGTTGGGTCATAGGGTAGGCCTATTTTTAATTTTCTGCGGAACCTCCACACTGTTTTCCAGAGTGGCTGTACCAATTTGCATTCCCACCAACAGTGCAAGAGGGTTCCCGTTTCTCCACATCCTCTTCAGCATCTATAGTCTCCTGATTTGTTCATTTTGGCCACTCTGACTGGCGTGAGGTGATATCTGAGTGTGGTTTTGATTTATATTTCCCTGATGAGGAGTGACGTTGAGCATCTTTTCATGTGCCTGTTGGCCATCCGGATGTCTTCTTTAGAGAAGTGTCTATTCATGTTTTCTGCCCATTTCTTCACGGGGTTATTTGTTTTTATGGGTGTGGAGTTTGGTGAGCTCTTTATAGATTTTGGATACCAGCCCTTTGTCCAATATGTCATTTGCAAATATCTTTTCCCATTCCGTTGGTTGTATTTTAGTTTTATTGGTTGTTTCCTTTGCTGTGCAGAAGCTTTTTATCTTCATAAGGTCCCAGTAGTTCATTTTTGCTTTTAATTCTCTTGCCTTTGGGGATGTGTCAAGTAAGAAATTGCTATGGCTGAGGTCAGAGAGGTCTTTTCCTGCTTTCTCCTCTAGGGTTTTGATGGTTTCCTGTCTCACATTCAGGTCCTTTATCCATTTTGAGTTTATTTTTGTGAATGGTGTGAGAAAGTGGTCTAGTTTCAATCTTCTGCATGTTGCTGTCCAGTTCTCCCAGCATCATTTGTTAAAGAGACTGTCTTTTTTCCATTGGGTGTTCTTTCCTGCTTTGTCAAAGATGAGTTGGCCATACATTTGTGGGTCTAGTTCTGGGTTTCTATTCTATTCCATTGGTCTATGCGTCTGTTTTTGTGTCAATACCATGTTGTCTTAATGATTACAGCTTTGTAGTAGAGGCTAATGTCTGGGATTGTGATGCCTCCTGCTTTGGTCTTCTTCTTCAAAATTACTTTGGCTTTCGGGGACTTTTGTGGTTCCATATGAATTTTAGGATTGCTTGTTCTAGTTTCAAGAAGAATGCTGGTGCAAGTTTGATTGGGATTGCATTGAATGTGTAGATAGCTTTGGGTAGTATTGACATTTTGACAATATTTATTCTTCCAACCCATGAGCATGGAATGTTTTTCCATTTCTTTATATCTTCTTCAATTTCCTTCATAAGCTTTCTATAGTTTTCAGCATACAGATCTTTTACATCTTTGGTTAGATTTATTCCTAGGTGTTTTATGGTTCTTGGTGCAATTGTGAATGGGATCAGTTTCTTTATTTGTCTTTCTGTTGCTTCATTGTTAGTGTATAAGAATGCAACTGATTTCTGTACATTGATTTTGTATCCTGCAACTTTGCTGAATTCATGTATCAGTTCTAGCAGACTTTTGGTGGAGTCTATCGGATTTTCCATGTATAGTATCATGTCGTCCGCAAAAAGTGAAAGCTTGACTTCATATTTGCCAATTTTGATGCCTTTGATTTCCTTTTGTTGTCTGATTGCTGATGCTAGAACTTCCAACACTATGTTAAACAACAGCGGGGAGAGTGGGCATCCCTGTCATGTTCCTGATCTCAGGGAAAAAGCTCTCAGTTTTTCCCCATTGAGGATGATGTTAGCTGTGGGCTTTTCATAAATGGCTTTTATGATGTTTAAGTATGCTCCTTCTATCCCTACTTTCTTGAGGGTTTTTATTAAGAAACGTTGCTGAATTTTGTCAAATGCCTTTTCTGCACCGATTGACAGGGTCATTCGGTTCTTACCTTTTCTTTTATTAATGTCATGTATCATGTTGGTTGATTTGTGAATGTTGAACCAGCCTTGTATCCCAGGAGTGAATCACACTTGACCATGGTGAATAATTCTTTTTATATGCTGTTGAATTAGATTTGCTAGTATCTTTTTGATAATTTTTGCATCCATATTCATCAGGGATATTGGCCTGTAGTTCTCTTTTTTTTACTGGGTCTCTGTCTGGTTTAAGAATCAAAGTAATACTGGCTTCATAGAATGAGTCTGAAAGTTTTCCTTCCCTTTCTATTTCTTGGAATAGCTTGAAAGGATAGGTATTATCTCTGCTTTAAACATCTGGTAGGTAGAACTCCCCTGGGAAGCCATCTGGTCCTGGCCTCTTATTTGTTGGGAGAAATTTGATAGCTGAATCAATTTCTTCGCTGGTTATGGGTCTGTTCAAGCTTTCTATTTCCTCCTGATTGAGTTTTGGAAGTGTGTGGGTGTTTAGGAATTTGTCCATTTCTTCCAGGTTGTCCAATTTGTTGGCATATAATTTTTCATAGTATTCCCTGATAATTGCTTGTATCTCTGAGGGATTGGTTGTAATAATTCCATTTTCAATCATGATTTTATCTATTTGGGTCCTCTCCCTTTTCTTTTTGAGAAGCCTGGCTAGAGGTTTGTCAATTTTGTTTATTTTTTCAAAAAACCAACTCTTGGTTTCGTTGATCTGCTCTACAGTTTTGTTAGATTCTATATTGTTTATTTCTGCTCTGATCTTTATTATTTCTATTCTTCTGCTGGGTTTAGGGTGTCTTTGCTGTTCTGCTTCTACTTCCTTTAGGTGTGCTGTTAGATTTTGTATTTGGGATTTTTCTTGTGTCTGGAGATAGGCCTGGATTGCGATGTATTTTCCTCTCAGGACTGCCTTCGCTGCATCCCAAAGCGTTTGGATTGTTGTATTTTCATTTTCATTTGTTTCCATATATTTTTTAATTTCTTCTCTAATTGCCTGGTTGACCCACTCATTCTTTAGTAGGGTGTCCTTTAACCTCCATGCTTTTGGAGGTTTTCCAGACTTTTTCTTGTGGTTGATTTCAAGCTTCATGGCATTGTGGTCTGAAAGTATGCATGGTATGATTTCAATTCTTGTATACTTATGAAGGGCTGTTTTGTGACCCAGTATGTGATCTATCTTGGAGAATGTTCCATGTGCACTTGAGAAGAAAGTATATTCTGTTGCTTTGGGATGCAGAGTTCTAAATATACCTGTCAATTCCTTCTGATCCAATGTATCATTCAAGGCCCTTGTTTCCTTATTGACCGTGTGTCTAGATGATCTATCCATTTCTGTAAGTGGAGTGTTAAAGTCCCCTGCAATTTCCACATTCTTATCAATAAGGTTGCTTATGTTTGTGAGTAATTGTTTTATATATTTGGGGGCTCCGGTATTCGGCACATAGACATTTATAATTGTTAGCTCTTCCTGATGGATAGACCCTGCAATTATTATATAATGCCCTCTTCATCTCTTGTTACAGACTTTAATTTAAAGTCTAGTTTGTGTGATATAAATATAGCTACTCCAGCTAGTAAACTTTGTCTTAATAAACTTTACTATTTTAAAACAAGAAATGTGTATTTTCCAAATAAATAACATATCTTTATAACTTGATTTGTTTCTCTATTCACACAATTTATTCATGCTCCATGTTCACCTACATTCATTGACACAATGCCAATAAAACCGTTTTTGTTTCAAAATTTAACTATAGTTGATATGATATTTATTTATTACTTGTGTTTACTTATACAACCAAATAACTTATCATTTGGTGTTAAAGTGTCCAGAGAAACAAAACAACCATTTAAAGTTATTGTAGGGATTAAATCATTTACTCTTTAAAAAAAAATAAGGCAACTACAGTATTCAAGGTCTTAAGTCAAGTGCTTCTCATTAAGATGACTAAGGTCAAACCTCTTCTCTGGAAAGATTATAATCAATCAGAAGAAGTAGGTATGTAACTAAGGAGAGTAAATTATAGGCTTTGGTGGCAAATGCACCTGATATTAAACGTTTATTTATCATTAATCAGCTCTGTGGTTTTGAGCAGGTTTATTCAACTATAAGCCTCATTTTATCATCTACAAAATTGACATAATGCATTAGTCCATATGTGTATAATTACCACTACTTTAAATGAAATTACTTATTTAAAATTTTTAGTGTCTGTCTGGCACAATTGTAGGCTCTCAACAAGTGCCATATTTTCCCTACACAATAGCATGATTTAATATACAATTTCTATAGCAAGGAACTCTGTAAAATTCTGCTGGGGTACCAAAAAAGAAAAATAGTGATTCATTATCAGGGTGATAGGAAAGTCTTCACAGTAGAAATATAACTTTGGAAGCTGGAAAGCAGTTAAAGAGGTTTCAGAGAGGTTACAGTATGGTTGAAGTCTGTAAGGCAAGGGATGAATAAAATTATGAGGAATCAATGTGGCAAGGTTTGTTGGGCAGGCAATGAGAGACAAGGCAAAAAAGCCTAGGTTAGTGACTGTCATTTAGAAAGTCTCTGAGTGAATCGGAATGAAAATATCTTTATAGTGAAACTCAAGAAAAATGTTAAGTTTGATCAAAAGCCAGCCATGTCTGTCATTCCTTCTCTGGCTACCAGTTACCCCTACTGTTCTTCCATTGGACCAGTTTGGTCTTCCTCCTCTACCTCATCCTCTCTCTACTTCTTTCTTGCCTTCTGGAAGCCAATTACATCTAAACAAATGGTCTTATATGCCCCCATAGACATTTAGTCCTCTAAAATCCATGCTGATTAGATACTTACATGCTCAACTCCAGTACTCTTTGGCTTCATTTTATTTATTTATTTTTATTTTTATTATTTTACTGTTTATTTATTTATTGAGAGAGATAGGGAGAGCAGGGGAGAGGCAGAGAGAGAGGGAGATACAGGATCTGAAACAGGCTCCAGGCTCTGAGCTGTCAGCACAGAGCCAAACACGGGACTTGAACGCTTGAACTCACAAACTGCAAGATCATGACTTGAGCCGCAGTCGGATGTTCAACTGACTGAGCCACCCAGGTGCCTCAAGTCTTTTACTTCATTTTAAATCAGCAACATAGTGCATGGACACACTTTAGACTTGATCTTCTTGGTGATAAACAAACATTAAGCCACATTGGAATATTTTAACCTCATTGTCTGCATGATTAATGAGTAATATATTTAAAACATATATGCAGATAGTACTGAAAATCTAAAGAATTGAAAAATAACCAAGAGATATGCCACTTAAAAATTTGGTAAAATTCCTTCCAGATACTTTTGTGTTCTCTGTTAATATAACTTAATCAAAATAACATAATAAAATATATAATATGATATAACATTATTTCTGTAACTTTAATTATCATACATTTATATCATATTTTTATTAAGAATTTAATTATATATATATATATATATATCACTTCTTGGCTTTTTGGCTAAGATCAAGTGTATTATCTGTTTTTAAGAGTTTAATTATATGGTGGGCACCTTGGTCGCTCAGTTGGTTAAGCATTGCACTCTTGATTTTACCTCAGGTCATGATTTAGCAGTTTGTGGGTTTGAGCCTTGCATGGGGCTCTGTGCTGACAGCTCAGAGCCTGCCTGGGACTCTCTCTCTCTCTCCCTCTCTCTCTGCCTCTCCCTCTATCTCTCTCTCAAAATAAATAAATAAACTTAAAAAATAGTTTAATTATATGTAACATACCATTTGTGATCTGATTTTCCATTTACTGATTTTTGTAGATGTATGTTTTTGTAATGAACATAGATTTACAACATTGTTTTAAACACTACATAATTTCCCATTCTTCTTATATACTATAGTATAGTATGTGTTTATGCAAATTAAATCTATGATTTGAAAATTTTAACAGAATTGTGTAACAATTCCTAACTGTATATCTCAGTGAACATCTATATTTATATGCAATACCAGTAAGTTTCCTCAAATTCACATTGAAATTTTCTGCAATGAGTATAAACAAGAAATACTCAAGTCCATGAAAACCAATATTATTATGTTAAAAATGGTGATAGCTTTAAATAATATATTATGATTCTGAGACTTTTATGTGATCCTGAGCACTTGTTAACCATCTCAGAGAATGGTAGGTATTTTGAATATTTATATATTTGTTTTAAAATTTTGAGAATAAAATAAATGGCCAGACCACATGCAAAGAGACTGCCAAAATACTGAAATTATTATGTGATAGTATAGAAAAGATCAAACTACTAGTTTGAAATGAAACTCTAGTAAATATGCAACTGGTATAAAAACAAAGAAAAATTAATACTTAAAATGAAGAGTAATATCTTATAGAATTAGTTCAATTAAAGTATTAGATATAGGTATTTATATGTAGCCAATATGTCATTAAGTAAAAATTCAGATAAAATAAAGTTGGATTTTTCATCCATGGCTTTAAATTACAAGCTTATTAAACTCATAACAAATATAAAGTTTAGCCAGCCCAAAGATGTTATACTTGCTGATCGAGTGTATCATCAAAGACTTAGATTCCTTCTGTCTTTTTGTTCCATCAAACACATAACTTAGCTTTTGTCTTTGGAAAATTCAAATGGAGAAAGTGGAGGAGTAGAATTTGTATTATGAAAGAAAACCCTTCCTCTAAAATGCCTTGTGGACTTCTTACATTTCATTGGCCATAAGTGTGTCACATGGTTCATTCTTAACTGAAGATGAGGCTGGGAAGTCAAATAGGTTTAGCTGGGTATGTTTTCATATCCAATTGAAATCAGGGTTCTCTTAGCAAGGAAGCAAGAAACAAGTGTATGTAACAAACCAAAATAGCTCTGTCTCTAGAAAATAAACTAAAGTTTCAGTTAAAATATTTTCACAAAGAAAATTCCATACTCAGATGACTTTGCTGATGAATTATACCAAATGTTTAAGGAAAAATTACCAATTTTATAAAATCTCCTCCAGAAAATTGATGAGGAGGAAATATGTAACTAATCTTATGAGGCCAGAATTATCCTGTTATAAACACCAGACACAGACACTACAAATAAAGAATACTACAGAACAATATTCATCATCAACATTGAGAAAAAAAATTCTAAAATTTAGCAAATTAAATGCAACAATATATGAAAATGGTCAAAAATCATTGTCAATTTGGGCTTATCCCAGGAATTCAAAGTGAAAGTCTGAATACTTTCCCCTAAGATAAGAAACAAGGCAAGGATGATTATTAATAACAGTTTTATTCAATAATATACAAGAGTTTCTAGCCAATGCAATAAATAGATGGTAGATGGTAGAATGATAGATGATGATAAATAAATAGATAGATTGATGATTGATAGATACACATAGATAAAAATTAAGAAGAAAAAAGACATAAGAAAGAAATAAGACAAAAATAAATAAAACATGACCATCTATGTTGGAATTCTATGAAATCTACAAATTGGCTACTAGACTTTATCAAGGTTTCAGGCTGCAAGATCAACTATAAAAAGCAATTGTGTTTCTGTATCCTAGCAATGATTCCAACAATTGGAAAGAAAAAAAAAATAAAAAAAATACTAGTTACTATAATATCAACAAATATGAAATTTTTAAAGGTAAATCTGACAAAGTAGATGAAAGAACTGTACACTAAAAGCTGGAAAACACTACTGAGAGAAATTAAAGAATACATCAATGGAAGGATATACTGTGCTTAAGAATCAGAGGACTTGATATGTTCAACATGTCCAATTCTTCCCAAATTGACCTACAGTTTTAATTCAGTTTCAATAAAACTTCCAGCAGGATTCTGTTGAAATTTATAAGCTCATTCTAAAATTTGTATGGAAATACAATGCATCTGAAACAGTCTAAATAACTTTTAATAAGAACAAAGTTGGAAGACACATTATCTCCTTTCAAGACTTTGCAAAGCTACAGTAATGAACAAAATGTAGTATTAGAGTCAACACAGTTTGATTAATGGAACAAATATAGATCTTCAGGTATGGAGCCCAGTGAATCTCACAGATGCTTTTTTAAAAGGTAGAGACAATGCAAATAGCAAGAAAATGAGAAAAATCTAAATGGCACTACAGACAGTTGGTAAGGGGTAGAGAAAATAACTTTTTTTTTTGAGTTGATTTATTTATTTTGAGAGAGAGAGAAAGAGAGAGAGAGGAAGAGAGAGGATCCCAAGCATGCTCTGCACTACCATCAGAGGCAGGGCTCGAACTTACAAACTGTGAGATCATGATCTGAGCCAGAACCAAGAGTCTGATGCTCAACCAACACCTGGGTGCCTCAAGATGATGACTTTAAAAATGACAATTAGGGGTGACTGGTGGCTCAGTCAGTTGGGCGTCCAACTTTGGCTCAGGTCCTGATCTCACAGTTTGTGAGATTGAGCCCCGTGTTGGGCTCTGTGTTGACAGCTCAGAGCCTGGAGCCTGCATCAGACTCTATGTGTGTGTGTGTCTCTCTCTGTCCTCTCTGGCTCACACTCTGTCTCTCTCTGTGTTAAAAATGAATAAACTTTAAAAAGAATTTAAAAAAATGACAATTAGACTAAGTGCCTTTTAGTTTACATCTTCAAGTTATTAGAGATGAGCAACTAAAATGAGGGAAAAAATATGACAACATCATCACTCTCAAAAGCAGATGATAGATGAACGTAAACATAGAAAAAATCAGACATTTAAAAAATATGAATGAAATATTGTGAAAAGAAACTTCTAGTAGATCAGCTATCAGAATAAGTGGTTAAACACTGCAGTTAAGAGAGACAGGCTATGTCATAAAAGTTTAAAAATCTAATTATATTCTATTTACAAAAAAACCGTTTTATTCACATACTGATAAAAGTTTAATTATAAGAAATATGTAGTAATTTTAAGTCTCTACTGAAATAAGAATTTAGCTTATAAAGCATATAGACAATGTAGTGGACAATTTTAATACACTTTTCTCTAATTGATAGATTTATTAGTCAAAGGTAAATTTGTTTATTTGTTGAATATTTGAGTTGTTCCTACTTTGGGGCTACTACAAATAAAGCTGCTATAAAAATTTATGTATATGTTTCAAGGGAACATATGCTTTTATTATTATTGTTAGAAATTTGGAAACATCTTATCTTGGTACTTAAGAGCCACAGGTTAAATAAGTTTAGATCAGTTCAAGTAAGCTAAATCAGCTTTAAAAGTTTTGTTAAGCGGCAGCTTGAGGAGAGAAATCAGGTCTATCTGACTCAAAAGCCAAGTATCTTGCACTGGGGAAATCACTTCAATAAGGAGGAAAATGCTGAAACATGACTTAAAATATGCTTACTAATTGAAGGAAGTTGATAATGTCACTGTATCTTATACTTTCTTATCCCTCGTAGAGACAGCATGTAGTGGTTAACAGTTTTAGCTTTGATATGTGCTTGCCTGGCTTCAAATTATTGTTCTATCACTTTCTGACTATATACTATGGGGAATTACATGATATCACTATTTTTTTTCTCATCTTTTCATCTGTTTTTGCTTTTTTTATCATCTTTTCAAAGGCATTAGTAATAGTATCTACTTTGTAGAAGTTTATTGAAGATAGAGTAACTTATTATGTATAAAATATTTAGAAAGAAAATTTTCTTTCCTTCCTGCCTTTTTTGAAAGTCTATTTATTTTGAAAGAAGTGAAAGAGTGCACGTGTTCACATGAGCAGGGGAGGGGCTGGGGGAGATGGGGAGAGAGAGGATCCCAAGTATGCTTAGCACTGCTGTCAGCACAGCTCAGAGCCCAACACAGGGCTCAATCTCACGAACTCTGAGATTATAACCTGAGCCACAATCAAGAGTCAAATGTGTAACAGACTGAGTTACCCAGGTGCCCTTCTCTTTTTCTTTTTTCTTTTCTTTTCTTTTCTTTTCTTTTCTTTTCTTTTCTTTTCTTTCTTCTCTTTTCTTTTCTTTTCTTTTCATTCCTTCTTTAGAAGTTTCTTTCTACTTGATTTTCTATGTATTCAGAATCCATTTTTTTTAAACATAAGCATTTTAATTTCAGGTTAGATTGAAAATCTAGCACTTTGCTTGCATGAGCATCAAGATAAGAATTATCCCTACTCCTGGTATATTTAACTTATTTGATAACTACTACAAATTGAATCTTTGAAATATCTATTTGAGATAATCTAGAGGTTATGTGATTCATACTAAAATACATGTTGACATAATTTATGTGTATACAAGCAATATATAAGATAATATTGAATTTATATAACAATGAAGATGAATATTCTCACTATTACAACTTCAAACTTACCTTTTAAACTATTCATTTTATTTATTTATTTATTTATTTTAACGTTTATTTATTTTTGAGACAGAGAGAGACAGAGCATGAACGGGGGAGGGGCAGAGAGAGGGAGACACAGAATCTGAAACAGGCTCCAGGCTCTGAGCTCTCAGTGCAGAGCCCGACGCGGGGCTCGAACTCACCGACCGTGAGATCATGACCTGAGCCGAAGTCAGCCGCTTAACTGACTGAGCCCCCCAGGCAACCCCTAAACTATTCATTTTAAAACATTTATTTCATAAGTAGTAATGTAAGACTTATCATGGGTTAGGGGACATATGTGTCACTGCGAATGCAAGGGTGAGTGACTGTATGTGCTAACCTCACTGAAGTCAGGTAATCCACTAATTAAAATGAATTTCCAAAGCATCTTGAAATTACTCAACTACTTAAATATTATTTCCCTTTCAAATTAAAATTCTGGTTTGTTTATGATCTATGATGGAGATAATACATGAATCATGGTGCAGAATAGACACCTTCATTCTATCTCTACACTAAAAGCAATCTTTAGAAATCAGGACATTGAAAAAGTATCAAAAACTCTATCTTACATTGAACGAGAAAGCTTTTATAAGCCATAGCCCCAGACAATAAAAAGAAGTCGATTTGCAGTAAAAGGTGAACATTTTGCCTTGCTATGGAATATCCAGTGCTGCATATAGGGTCTTTAAAGTGGTGCATGTTCCATAAATATCTACTGAATGAACAAATAAAAGAACAAATCTGTCTGAGATTGAATCTGAAAGTGGACACATGTTGGGGTAGAATTCTGGCCACAGGCAGAGATATACAGTTTTAGGATAAACATCCAGAGGATTAAAAACCCAAACCAAAATATCTACTTAGAACCAGCAGGTTGAGTATTTAGTACAATTGCAAATTATCCAGGGTCATTTCTTTCCATTGGCAGGAAATGGGACTAATATATTCACTCATGTAACTATTCAAGTATTCACTCATAAAGTCCTGTGTGGATAGCTGGAGGAGAAAAAATGATTAAAAATTATCTCTATAACAAATGTGCTTGATCAGTAGAAGAAACAATTGACCTACACATATTTTTAGGCATAAATGTAGGGCTAAGTACCTCCAATATGGGAGGCAAAATTTTCCATTAGCCCTGAAATGAACCTTACTCCCATCATAGAGGCTTCACAGGAAAGAGAGAACATGAATTTCATATTGACCAGTAAACTAAAGTTCCACTTTTCTTGTGTTCCCCTACAATTAGTGCTAGTATTGGCAGATCCAGGAAAATAAATGACTCCCCTTTAGATATAAATAGTCACCAGAATGAAAATAGCATAGATTCTTCACAATTGCATTTAAGGAAAGAGGAGAAATGACTATGACAAATAATAAGAAGAAAAAGCTATTCAACTGGAAAAAAAAGATGGAAGTGTGGATACTACATAGGGATGTTTATAAATCTAAATTATCTAGAAATACAGTGTTGAATAAATGATGACATGTTGTTTACATCAGTAATATCCAAATTATAGGTAATTCAGCCTCATTAAGTGGTTTTATAAAACTTGAAGATGGTTAAAATGAACTTCTGTGTTAGTATGGGACTAGAATAACAAAATACACATAACAATGGCAAATGCACGACTAGCACATAGAAGTTGCTCAATATATTCAATACAGTAATATGAATCTGTATATGTGTGCACTTGTGCATGTGGTGTCTTTAAGATATAAAAGTGGATATTAAAAAGAAGACAATGTAACATCCCTTCTTAGGTAGATTTCATTTTGAAACCAGACCAGAAACTCCATTTCAGTTACGTAGTCCACTAGAAGTGGCAATCATTGGGCTCTGATTTCTCTTTCTGTCTTATATTCATATAAAAATTGATATCCTTTTCCTAACATGGCAGATATTCCTTTGTTAAAATTTAAAAATCCAGGAACTATCTGCTCCACTAATGTGGTTTAAGGGCACAGTTTTCCCCCCCCCCCTTGGGGGAGTTTCTATATCTTTATATTTCAAGATCTTAGATGCTTCTCTCAAGTTTCTCTGTAGCTCTTAAGAATTATTTTTACCTTGTGTATGATCAAAAATTATTCTGTTCAGAAGTCCGAGTTAAAGCCTTTGCAGTTCTCTCAGCTTGCTAGTGATTATTGCTCAATAGCATTCACTTTCCTCCATCTCTTGTTGAATATAGCTTCTATTTTCTCCTCCAAAGAGGTTATAAATTTCTGCAATCCATTTTGCCCTACGTGAATCACATCAAACATGCCCCTGAGAGATTATGGTTCATCTTTTCTGACATCTGGGGGAGCATTCCAAAGCTAAGAAGACAAATACAACACTGAAGCTCTTTGAGTGAGGGGCTTGAAAATGCTATTTGATGATTTTTATATTTCCCCTGCAAAGCACTAAAAGAATAACAATACTCACCCCATATCTATTTCATATAGCCATTGCAGGGATTCATTAGATCATCTATGTAATAGGCTTAGAGCTCTTTAAAGAAAAATCCTCTGTGATCTTATCCCGGCTTTTTATCCCATGACCTTTCTATGACCTTTTACTGAAACTAGGATAGTTAATTATTATTTTTTTTTAATTTCAAAAGGCAACAGTGATAAAGAGAGGGTGTCATGCAACTTTTCCTTAAAAGTTCAGTATAAAACAGCAGGCATTTGGCCAGTATTAGTTTTCTCCTCTGTGAGTTTCTTTCCAGTGAATACCTCAAACGTATCTTGCAGCTGTGTGCAAACCTGCAGGTCTCACCTCAATGCGAGGAGTTTTGCACTAATTTGGGACCTTGAAAAAGCTGTGACTCTTCAAGAGTCCTCAATTCCATATAGTACATATATATTTAGTGCCTAGAACACACGCTGCATGGTGAAGTATAGAAGAGCTACAGTATAATTTCACATAAAATAAAATCTGCCACAAATTATTGGGGCTACAAGAATACGCATAGAATATAAACAAGACTGTCATTTCAGATTCACAAAATCCATTAACATAGAGTTGCAACAAATAATCTTTGAACACCTAGAAGTGTTCTTGGCAGATAGTAGGCAGTGGATAAATACTCGGTGATTACTGTCAGAAGCCAAGGAAGCAAGGTATAGAAAGATCTTGAGGGACACCTGAGTGGCTCAGTCAGTTAAGAGTCCAACTTTGGCTCAGGTCATGATCTCGAAATTCATGACTTTGAGCCACACATTAGGCTCTGTGCTGACAGCTCAGAGCCTGGAGCCTGCTTCAGATTCTGTGTCTCCCTCACTCTCTGCCCCTCCCTCACTTGTACTCTTTCTCTCTTTCTCTCAAAAATAAATAAACATTTTTTAAAAAAGATCTCCTCCCACTGACGCAACAAATCTACAACTGCAGATGGAAAAATTACCCATGAAAAAGATGTGAAAACAAGCCGAACAGCATCTCCACAACAAAGGACTAAAAGAATGAAAAGGGTAGGAGAGACAGAAACAAGGTCTCACTAAAAACCCAATCCCTGGTGCAGTGGCACACCTTTGGGAGGGATATCACAAATATGAAGCTTCTCTCTGAAGAAAGTGGGTTTGGGCCCCACATCAGGCACCCCATCTCTTAGGCTTTGCACCAGAAAGATGAGCTTTAAAATGCATAGTTCAAACGCCAACAAGGCTTATGTCCAGGACACAGGGCTGTAGGGGATGGAGATTCCTCTCTTAACGGGTTTGCATTCAGACTCATTCACCCTGGGACCCAATGCAAAGGTAGCCAATTGGAAAGTGCCTAGACCGTATGTAAAGTTTCATTTGCTAATTTCTGCTGTAATAAAAATAGTGTTGTCCTGGTAATGGATTTCTTTTTGACCATTATTGGCATGAAATCTTCCCATTTCATTTAATTTGTTCATTTACTGGTATAATGTTTTTTGTAATATTTACTTATCCTTTTAACATTTGTAGAATCTATCTCCTTTTGTAATCTTTGAACTAGCCTAACTCTTTCTATTTTCTATGTTGACAGATAGAACCACAAAATAATGAGTGCTGTTCCCAATAATAAAATGTATATATTGTGATATGCAATCAACTCACTTAGGCTCCTGTAGATCTCAGTGTTTGTTGGAAATTGACAAAACAACCTCTTTTCAAACCATTGTGGTTGGTTCTCTTTTACCTCTAAAGGAAATGGTAGAGGAAGACTTAGATGGTGCTTTCCTTAATGTTCCTGAGGAGAATAAAGACCACCCTCTTTTCAGAAGATTCTAGGCAGCAAAGACCCACACTCTACTGAAGACACTCAGTATATATAGATCCAGTACAGGACCTGGATCTATGAGAGTTCCATAGTAATGTTTTCCCTTTCCTCTCAGTCTTTCTCCCCACATTTCTTCATGTAACCACCCTATGTCTACCAAATTTAGCATTTTATTGTCACTGGAGCCCGATTAAAGACTTAGCAGAAAATAATCAAGTTAGTTTGAATTTTCATGTCTTCAAACCTTTCCATTAAAGTCACATTTTTTTTGATACATTGAAATAAAAATATGTCTCTATATGGCAGGAAAAAAAAAGTGTGTATATAGTGTTTGACAAGACTCTGTTGATAATAAGTGAGAAACATCCAGTTCTGAATATTTTAGACAAACATAGAAGTGAAAGGAGTATATTGACAATTAAAACCAGAGTACATCAATCAAAGTTTAAGAAAAAGAGATTTAACTGGGTCTCAGGAAGCTGAATAATGCCAGCACTTTCTATATATTTTGCCTATACTTCTCACTCTGGATCATTTAACGTTTTTTCTCTTTGCAGACTGGCTCCTCTCGTATAGTAAGAAACATTGTCCTGGAGAAGTTTGTAACTTCACATCTCACAACATCTACTCATATAGAATTAACCTATAGGCTGTTTAATATCCAAGTTCAAAATTAACAGAAAATGCTCTGATTGGTCATAGGACGATCCCAACTAGGCTATGGAAAGTCATACCAGGAAACAAAGAGGAGCCTCATATTTGGGAGACCCATTAGACTGGAGTCAAGCTTAGGCAGACAGCATATGAATATATAACACTGGCTTCTAACTTCAAGTATAAATAAGTCGACATACACATTATGTGCACTTAATAAAGCATATGAGAAAATTGGGATTGCTTCCCTGGCAATTCCTTTGTCCACGATTCTGTATGCATCAATTGTGGGTACATTTAATGTAGTATCTTTAGTGTCCCCTGAAGGGCCTCATTAGTCAGGTTTCATCCTGTATTTGTTATTCATGAGAACTCTTTCTCTATCATATAGTTGAATAAATTTAAGAATATCTCCCAATATCTATGATGCATAGTTATGTTAAATGTGAGAAATTGATTACACAAAATTGATATGTCAACACCATTGATGAATCTATTACCTAAAATTTACTCCAACTCTCAGATATATTTTGCTTGGCCTGCACCATATTCATTTTTGGATAGAAAATCATGATTATCTGGCTTCAGTTGAGTTATAGGAATACATGGAAACACAAGGATGGAGCTGAGTAACTCCCTTTAGAGAAGCATAGGCTGTACCTTCTATTACTATAGCTATTCAGCCAGCATCATTCTCACCTGACATTGTCAGGCATTTGATATTAAGAATCCTGGCTAATTGGAACAATCCATGTGAAAATGCTTAGCCCTCTTTCTGTTGAATCTGAATCTGAAACCCAGGAATTCTATTCATTGCCCTGATTTTTCTATAAAATTATAAACTCCTTAAACACAGAGGTCATGTTTTTGTAATTTGTGAATCCTCTAACCTCATTTTATATTACCTATGAAAATAAAACTCCTGGAAACAATATTTGGCAAATAAACAATGTTTGGAAGTTTTCCTTTCTGGGCATTGTCCATTTAGATCTAAAGGCTTATGAGCTCAGACTCCACCTAGAAGTGTCTTACCTAGCTTCCTTTCCACATGTCCTGGAGGGAAGTGGAGACACAGACCAGAATTTACAATAATCATCTGGTGCTGATATTTATGATACTTATAATATTACATGGACTATTTTCCTTCAAAAACTTTAGGAAGACAGAAAAGTAATTAATTTAGAAAACCTAAACCAAAATCTGGGTTTGTAATATAAATTCTAATTTTTTTGTTAAGAAGCCATCTTAATTCATTGCTAAATATAGCTACATATATGGCAGCAAGTTTTGAAGAATTGAAAAATAGATGGTAAAATAGATATATTCAATTTAGTTGAAGTATATGTGTATGTGTGTGTGCGTGTGTGTGTGTGTGTGTGTGTGTGTGTTTTCCCAAGTAACTATTTATACAATTTTAATTCAGGATAGAAATCCTCAAAATTTTTACCCATAGAATAATTTTGACAACTTTGATGACTAGTCAGGTGCAAGAAAAGAAACAAATGAATAAACAAATAAAAAATAAATAAAATAAATAAAAGACTTCCCTGACCCTTTTATTTGGCAAAACAATATTGACATTAACATCATTTTTTAAGCAAATACATGTTTATTTTTTTTTAATTTTATTGTCTAATTTTTTTAATGTTTATTTATTTTTGAGGGGCAGAGACAGAGCATGAGCTGGGGAGGGGCAGAAAGAGCAAGGGAGACAGAGAATCCAAAACAGGCTTCAGGTTCTGAGCTGTCAGCACAGAGCTCAAAGCAGGGCTTGAATCCACGAACTGTGAGGTCATGACCTGAGCCAAAGTCAGATACTTAACCAACTGAACCACCCAGGTGCCCAGACATTGACATCTTAATCTGCGGTGATTGCCAAATTGACAATTATATTTATACATAGATACATTTATAGAGTCTTATTTGTCCTAATAGCTTGAACTGTGTTGTTGTTTTTCAGATTCTTAAAAGCGTTGTAATCAAATTTTGTAAATTACTTATCCATTTTGACATTCTAATAGATCAGGAGTAGGCAAACTATGGCTGGCCTTCTGTCTCATTTTGTAAACAACATTTTATTGGAATAAGCTCTGTGGTTCATTTACATGTTGCTCATGGCTGCTTTCACAGTACAGCCATAGATGCAGTAGTGGTCTCTGACCATCTGGTTCCCAAACCTACAAATTTACCAACTCATGCTTTAGAGTAAAAGTCCTCCAACTCTTACACTATATAAAACTAACAAAACAATAGTTATGACTATGTAAGGTAGTTTCAGTTGTAACACTTCAAATTAAAAAAAATATATATGCAGGCACTTTGCTTTTTTGCCTTTGTTTTTTTGTTTTTTGTTTTGTTTTCTTTTAAGTTTTTATTTAAAATTTAGTTAATTTCAGGTATAAAATTTAGTGATTCATCACTTACATACAACACCCAGTGTTCATCACAAATTCCCTCCTTAATACCCATCACCCATTTACTCAAACCCTTGTCCATCTCTGCTCCAGCAACCCTCAGGTGCTCTCTGTAGTTAAGAGTTTGTTTCATGGTTTGCCTTTCACTACCCCCTGCCATGTTCATCTGTTTGGTTTACTAAATTCCACAAATGAATGAAATAATAAGGCATTTGTCTTTCTCCATCTGTCTTATTTCACTTAGCATGATACACTTTAGCTCCATACACATCACTGCAAATGGCAATATCTCATTCTTATTATGGCTGAGTAATGTTCTATTGTATATATACTACATCTTCTTTATCCAATCACCAGTCAGTGGACATTTGGGCTCTTTCCATAATTTGGCTATCATTGATAATGCTGCTATTAATATCAGGGTGCTTGTGTCTCTTTGAATCAGTATTTTTGTGCCCTTTGGGTAAATACCTACTAATGGAATTGCTGGATTGTAGGGTAGTTCTATTTTTAACTTTTTGAGGAAACTCCATACTGTTTTATGGAGTGCTAACAGACATGAAAAGATGCTCAACATCACTCACCATGAGGGAAATACAAACCAAAACTGCAATGAGATGTCATTTCATGCCCATCAGAATGGCTAAAATTAACACAGGAAACAACAGATGTTGGTGAGGATGTAGAGAAAGTGGAACACTCAAACTTTGGTCAGACACTTTCCTTTTTACACTAGTTTGTGTACTAACGTGATTTTATTTTCTTCCCATTTATAACAAATAATATGTTAGTCATTTTTTTCCTTTGCTTGTAGAGCACTTAATATAGAATTGCCTGCTGTTGGTTTCATGTTTTTATATTCAATAAGCATGTTTTTGAGAAATATCATTATAGTAATCTCATGGTTTGGTATGGTTTTGTAATGTTTTTTCCTATAAACATTTTTAACAACAATATATTAATGATCCCAAGTAAATCATGAGAAACCTAGAAATTTCTTTGTCTTCAAATCATATGACAATACTACAAGCAGTATCTGGAACTGGAAATATAACTTTTTTTTCTTTAAATTTTTTTAGTGTCTATTTTTAAGAGAGACACAGAGCGAGAAACAGAGCATGAGCAGGGGGAGGGGCAGAGAGAGAGTGAGACATAGAATCTGAAACAGGCTCCAGGCTCTACACTGTCAGCACAGAGCCTGATGTGGGGCTTGAACTCAAGAACTGTGAGATCGTGACCTGAGCTGAAGTCAGAGGCTTAACCAACTGAAACACCCAAGTACCCTTCTTTGCCCTTAATGTTCACAACCACCTACTCAGATGGGTTATGGAATAATTGCCTATAAATCATAGGTGAAGGATTACATAAAGCTAGCCATAATTATTGACATTAAATTTCAAAATAACCCTCTCATAGTTTGTTGTCTAATACTTAATGGTATCTTTGCTCAATTTGAAAATACTACCTAAGCATAATGGCATAAGTCAAGTGCCGATTCAGGTGTTTGAAAGGAAACCATATCTAACTTTGATTGTAAAAGTGAAACATAAATATCAACAAAATGGTTAGAATTAAATGCACTGGTGTATTTAATCATTGTTTCTTTGTATTCATGTTGTTATGCATAAAAAACACACAGTAAAAAGTGCTTTGCTAATTTAATTGTGAATCTATGGATGTTTTGAGGAAAACAAATTTGGTTTTAATGTTATTTTATTCTTACTTAAGAAACAAAAATAGAGATTTTATCCTTAAAGGACTGAGTGGCTAGACATAATTATTTATGTGTTCATTTAATTATAAATGTATATTCTGTTGGAATTATTTAAAACAGCAGCAGTTAACATGGTTGTTCATCTTTTTAAAATATAAATTAAGACCTGTCACTCCCATTCTGCATAGAACCTTCCATTGGCTTCCTGTCACAGTCAGAGGAACTCTGAAATACCTATCATGGTATACAAGCCTCCACCTCAGCTGGCTCTGGCGATCTCTCAACCTCATATCCTCTTCATCCTGGGGATGAGGTTTATAGCACAAAAGCTCTTTCCTTCCTTAGGGCTTTTGCATTGCTGTTCTCCCTGGTTGACTTAATGTAGTCTGGTCGTTTATGCACTTATGTTCCTAACTGGAAGATGGAGTTAAATTGATTTTATCCAGCTTAATCTGAACTGAAAATCTGTAGAAGATAAAGAGGTGAGAAAAGAGCCTCATTAGCCTCAGTTGTTAGAGCAACCAAACGGCTGTAGTTTGTAAACAGGCCATGTAATTTAATGTGCTAGATTTTGCTCAGCATCAGGAAATAAGGATAGAAGCCTCATACTGTTATTTATTAATTAGAACATTTATGCTGGAATTAAAAATTACCTTCTTTACTTTCTGAGAAGATTGAGTTTATATAAATACAGTTTCTGGTAGATACAGATAGGTAGGTAGATAATTGATGGATGGAAGGATGAATGGATGAATGGATACACACATACATACATACATACATACACAAGAGAGAGGGAGATAGAATTGAGGGGGTGGGTAGAGGAAATTTATTATCATGTTGAAAGATAACAATTCATAATCTCAATTAGTTCAATGTGTATGTATTTTAATTTCCTGAAGAGTATAATATCTTTTCTTTATTTTTTTAAGTTTATTTATTTATTTTGAGAGAGAGAGAAGAAGGGAGAGATAGATATCCAAGGAAGAGAGAGAGGGAGAGAGAGAATCCCAAGCAGTCTCTGCACAATCAGCATGGAACCTTGAACCTATGAACTGTGATATCATGACCTGAGCCAAAAACAAGAGTTGGATGCTTAACCAACTGAACCACCTAGGTGCCCCTATAATTATTATTTTTTTTTAATTAACAGATCACTGTTGGTCTTAACCTAGAAAAACACTCTCTAACTTAAAAAAAAAAGGTAATATATAGATTTGTACATGTATGTTTCCTATCATAATTACTTCACATATAAGATTGCTATGACTTTTAAAAGAGACGGTAATGTTTATAACATGCTTGGCATGTAATATTGGTGAATATCTACTATTTTTATTACTATTGTTAGTTGAGGCTAGCAAGGCAATCTCTATCAACAAAAGTACTAGTAGTTATTATTTTTAAGAATATAATGTATATGTACGGCTCTAAAGAAAATTAAAATTTAACATTTAAATGGTCACCAAAAGAAATGTCTCATTCCCTACAACAATCCCACATTTAAATCCATTTCAAATGAATACAATTGATGAAACAATGTCAGTCAAGTTTTAAATAAGTCATGACCTCACATCATCTGAATATAGTTGAAGAACTTTTACTCAGCTTTAAAATCCCTTTCTCAGAGTCTGTTCCTGATATCAACTGCTTAGGTCAAGTTCCTAAAAGAAGAACCTTACATGGGGAATCTAGCTCAAGAGACTTACTTAGGCAATGCTCTCAAAGAGAATGGGAGTGGAGGCAAGGAAACAAGATAAGGGAGAGGTATAAGTGAAATGAAATTTATCCTCAGTTGGAGACTAGTTTAATCTGATATGATGGTGAAGATCATCAAAGATTTCAGCTTTTGGTAGATCTATGGCTCTTCATCATTCTGCCAGTATCCAAACTAAATATATATATATATATATATATATATATATATATATATATATATTAGCAGACTTAAGCAGAAGGAAAATAAAAATGGCAGTCATTTGATTGCATCTTAAAACTTCCACTCAAAAAAGGCTTATATCACTTTTACTCACATAGCATTACCTAAAGCAAGTTATATGGCCAAACTTGATGTCAAATTGGGTGAAAAGTGTGATTCTCCTACAGGAAAGCTCCACCAAGAACAGAAGTTAAATGGGATCCTAATACAAATTCCATAGTTCATATTTTTGGCCACAAAAATATTTGGCTATCTTCTTACATGCAGAACACATTTATCCTGTCCAAAAGAGCTAAAGAACCAATAACGTCACCAGAATTTAATATATGTAAACAAGCCCTCCCAATTTTCAAAGGGGAAGAGTTTCCTCCTCCTTTACTTCCTTCTCCTTTTTGTTTGCCCTTGATCCTGGAGGAAATCTTTTCATTCCAATATTTTTTCATGGTCCTGGAAGGCACTTTTTTTCTCGATGTTTCCACTGGCCATACCTCAAGAAAATTTTGAAGAATATTCTTTTCCCTGCTTCCAGAGATCTGAGTGCCAATGGGTCAGATTTTTTGTCAGAGTCTCTTTTAGTCCAAGTTATTAGTTCTCTTGAAAGTACAACTTTTTTTTTTCCCCAAAACCATGGTGGTCTTTTATCTATTTGATTCCAAGCTACTACATGTACCAATACGAACACCAATAAATCTATGTGAGATGTTCCCCTTCCCTCTGGGCTTGAATGGAGTTATGCTAAGCCTAAAAACTTCTTTGAGAAACCTACTTACTTAGCCTCTTTCTCCTCAGCCATTCTATGTGACTGAAAGGATTTTATAATACTAGTAGATTCAGGGGATTTTTGAATTTATTTTTTTTTAGTTACAATATATATAATCTTGAAGTCATTCTTGCTTGAGACTGAGTTGTAAATGCTTTGTTTTGTCCAGTGACTTTTTAGTTTATCTTTTACCACTTGGAATTGAGAAGCATTATTTGATGTACCACTACAAACCTGGCATTTATTGTCTCTATTTCCTTTTTTTCTGCTGGCCAAGAGGCCAAATCATTTCTGAACATATTATTTTCTAGGAATATTTGTTAATATGTACAATAGTAAGCAAATAATGTTAACTACTTTCTGGTTTCTCATTTCTTCTCTTAAACTTACAAATTGAATAAGAAAAGCACTATCAAATGCTGAGTGCTGTAATCTATTTACAGGCATTGAACTGATTCTTTTCAGGACTTCAGGCTGTTAGAAAGTTGGACTATTTCCTAGGTCATCACTGACCATATGATGTAGACCTTATAGAATCTCATCTTAAATTATAGTGAGTTTACAATGACATCACCTACATGATGAACCTAAGACACCAACATTTGTACCCACTAACCCTAGAACTATGAAAATCTTACCACAGTGATGGCTTGTAATGATGTTTAGCAAATATTAATTCCGTTAAAAAATGCATGTATATGTGTGGATTAATTGATTGATGATTTAAAGGTCTTTTGTGCCCTATGTGGAATTTTTGTGGTTTTACTTGTCTCTTTTCCAACTTTTTATATTTTCTACTATATATGTTAAAGTGTTTCATTACAAGGGAGCAACTTCTTTCTTATACTGGGATATCAGTTCTCTAAGCTTATGTGTGTGCTTTCCATCATGCTTTGCCTTTCTGTATAGTTTCTATCTTCTTGTTCATATGAGTATTTAAAAGCAGCTGTTCCTTTTTGTTTGTTTCTTATTTTGATTCCTATTTCTTTCATCGCTTCAAATTTTTACATAAAGGTTTACATTTTAAAATAATTCAATTTTGTTTTATTCCTTTCAGCTGCTTTTTTTTTGTTTTTTGTTTTTTGTTTTTTGTTTTTTGTTTTTTAAATAATGTCCAGGGCCACCTGTGTGGCTCAGTCAGTTGAACATCTGACTTTGGCTCAGGTCATGATCTCAAGTTTCCTGAGTTCAAGCCCCACATCAGGCTTGCTGCTGTCAGCACAGAGCCTGCTTTGGATCCTCTGTCTCCCTCTCTCTCTCTGCTCCTCCCCTGCTTACACTGTCTCAAAAATAAATAAAACATTAAAAAACTTAAAAAAGAAATGATGTACAAATTAGCATTTCCTTTTATTTTGCACATTATTTTATCATTATTATTCTTCTAAATTTAAATGTAACTCACATTATTAGAGAGAATTTTTGTTATAATATATGTATTTTCTCTGCATAGTGGAAATATTTCTGCTTATAGATGCTCTTTTACAAAATCTTTAGTCATTAGATGTATGTGGATGTAAGATAATCTCTTGTTTCATTTTAGGTATGTTTACTCACAATAATTTAATAAAGTTTACATGTAATTAACAATTTTGATGATATTAAAATTGCTGAAGCTGGGTTATTCATAAATCTAAAAAAAATGAACAAAGCAATGAAAAAGTCTAACCTCCTAGAAGTGTTAAATATGTATGCCATTCTCTGCATGAGTAATCAATAATATTTTAAAAATAAAGTATGTTATAAACAAGAGGATATTTCCCCTTTTTCTTATATTAGGAGTTACTTTTATGGACTATTGATTTAGATATTGTATTACTTTAGAAGGAACTAAAACCTAGAGAACAGATAGCACATTTAAAAAGACCAGAGGAGTAGGCCATCATATTGGAATATAATATTTAAGAATTATCATTTTTAATATGTTTGACATATGTTGCTTAATTTATTGATATCTTATTAAGGGGTACATTTATGAAAGACGAATAAATTTACAGAAAGCATAATACTTAAAACCCTTAAAGTTAAAAATTATTTTCTTCTTGTTTCAACTTTGTATTTAAACTCCAGTTAGTTAACATAGTGAATATTAGTTTCAGGTGGAGGATGTAGTGATTGACCACTTATATACAACACCCAGTGCTCATTATGACAACTACACTTAATCCCATCACCCATTTAATCCATACCTCCATCATTTCCCCTCTAGTAACCCTCAGTTTGTTCTCTATAGTTAAGAGTCTGTTTTATGGTTTACCTCTCTTTTTATCCAATGTTTATCTGTTTTATTTCTTAAATTCTACATATAAGTGAAGTCATATGGTATTTGTCTTTCTCTGACTGACTTATAAGAATACTATTTTAATTTGCACAATTACTACATGCAAAATTCTCTATGTTACTATGAAAAAGCATGGGTTTAAAAATTAAGTATAATTTAATAAGAATAGTGGCTCTGGCATTAACAAGTTTAGGCTAGTTGCTTAATTGTTCTTAACTTCTGTTTCCAATTTGCAAACCTTGTTCAAAACCACCAACTTCATAGGATCATTATGAGTAATCAAAATATAAGATATGAGTAACTGACAGTTATCATTATCTTGTTTTTGAACCATCTTTGATGTCCATCTAAGAATAAGCTGGGTATAATCAGGGTACTAAATGAGAAAAATGAAAACAAAATCCATTGTATAGCTTCATTTTAAAAATTGCTTTACTTTTCTGTTCTTATTATTTTTCTTACTGGACATGTGAGAGACAAGAAACAGAACTGTATGGTTTATTAGCCCATTCAAGAAGACCTCATTTTAGTTCCTAATATGTTTTATGACATATCACACTAATATCTCTTGAGGTTCATATTCCTCTTTTCCCATAGCTTTCTAGAACCATAAAATGGAAACACATTTTAAAATCAAATGATAGTATTTCCAAATGGTTTAATATCTCTCTTCTGGAGTTAGTTTTACATATCATAATTCACTTATGGCCATTGCTATAATAATATAAAACTATCACAATATCCTCTGCAATATCCCCAGTAGTACTTTGGCAAGGAAAAGAAAAGCCATGTACACCCATACGTGTACTCTCTAAATAAAACTTAAAAAGACTCTGGTAGGAAATCTATCTCTTTTCATATCTGTATTTTAGAAAACAAGCCAGATAAAGCAATATAACAATATCATGGTCAGCAGTAAGCTTTTTCTTTTTCTATATTTGAGCTATATTTTCAAGAGGAAAAAGTTAGTTTACATATAGGGAAGTAAAAAAAAAAACAAAAAAAGCTCAAACTTGATAAGTGTTTTTAGGAGCTTGGTAAGACGGTGGAGTAGGAGGACTCTGAGTTCACCCCATCCCATATGTACAACTAGACATCTCCCATATCCAAGTTAAAAAACCAGAGAGTGATCCAAAGACTGGAAGAACAAACTCCAAAACTAAATATAGAGAAGAAGCTGCACCTGAAAGATGATGAAGCTCATAAAGGTAGAGGGAGGATGCCCACAGGAGGGAGGGATCTGTGTGCACAGACAGGGCAGAGAAATGGGCCCTTGCACCAGGTGGCTCACAGGGGGAAGACTAATCCCCATAACACTTGGCTTTGAAAACCAGAGGAGATGAATTCCATAAGTTTATATAACCATTGGGATCAGAGCCTGGAACTGTAAAATTCAGCTGACTCAGGACTAGGTGAGCCAGGAGGGTGAGTGATAGCAGGGTCACCACCTATAAAGAAATAGTAGCTGTGTGGAGAGGCAACATAAAAATGGCAATTTACACAACACCAGGTACAAACAGGAGACCGATATTTTTATACTGAATTTGGAGAGAGTGTGGGGAAACTCTCACGGAACAAAGAAGCTGGCAGTCACTATTTTTCTTCTCTGTCTTCCAGAATAAACAGGGCCACCTGCAGGAGACAGGGCTTCTGTCTAGGAGTGTGCCAAGACACTTGCTACCTAACCAGCTAGGGGTGTGCCAGGCCCATATGTTCTCATGAGGGCTCACCCACTGCATGGCTGCTAGCTTCAGCCTTGGGATTAGACCACTGTGCTCTGTAAGTTTGTGCCTGTAGCTGCCCCCATACACAGCCCCCAACTGCCATTGTGCTTTGGGGACTATGTCTAGGACTAGTTGCCCAGTGCAAATCTTGCTAACACTGGTATTCTACCCCTAATTCTCAAGTGGACACACTCCCTCAGAGCTGGCCTGCCTGGGTCCCTCTAACACCACAGACAGCAAGCACAGCCCACAGCAGCAACAGAATGAAGATGACTGAAATGAAAGGAAAAGTGGCTCAGACACAACAACAGGGCACAAGCAAAACACATAGGATACTCTTCTGAAGTGCCAGGATCTGGTGAACAGAGAACACTATAATGCAAGGCACACCAGGACCTCTTCTTCATAAAGTCACTACTTTCAAGAAGAGAAGACATACTAGACTTTTCTAATGCACAGAAATAGAAACAGAGAAGAAGACAAAATGAAGAGACAGAGAAATATGTCTGAAATAAAACAACAAGACAGTCACAGCAGGAGATCTAAATGAAATAGATAGAAGTAATAACCCTGATGCAATATTTAAAGTAATGATCATAAAGATCACTGGACTTGAGAAGAGTGTGGAGGACATCAGTGAGATCCTTAACAAAGAAATGACAAACAACATCAGAAAAGAATTCAATAATGAAATTTAAAAATACAATAGATGGAATAAATAGACTACAGGAAGCCAAAGAGCTAATGTGTGACGTAGAGGATAGAATATGGGAAAGCAATCAAGCTGAATAGGTGACAAGTACTGCATAATGAGAATCAAATTAGAGAACTCAGTGACACCAACAAGTGTAATAACATTTTCATTATTGGGATCCCAGGAAGAGGAGAGAGGAATAGGAACATAAAATGTATTTGAAGAAATAATAGCTGAAAACTTCCCATATCTGGGGAAGGAAACAGATCCAGATCCAAGAGATCCCTCAACAAATTTAAGGAAGTCCACACCAAGACAAATAATCATTACAATGGCAAAAAATAGTGATAAAGAATCTTAAAGGCTGCAAGAGAAAGAATGCAGTTACATGAAAAAGAAACACATAAGGATATCAGCTGATTTTTTTCAGCAGAAACTTTGTAAGCCAAAAAGGAGAGGCATAATATATTCAAAGTACTGGAAGGGTAAAATATAAGAATGCTCTATCCAGCAAGGTTGTCATTCAGAATAGGAGAGGTGAATAGTCTCTCAAACAAACAAATGAAAGGAGTTCATGGCCACTACACCAATCTACAAGAAATATTAAAAAAGACACTTCAAGTGGAAAGGAAAGATCATAAGTGAGAGTAAGCAAAGTAGAAAACACAAAAGCAGTAAAAACAAATATTTCTGTAATAAATTAGTCAAGGAATTCAAAAATGAAAGACTCTAGATGTTTGCAAAATACGCCCAAAATGTGTGAGGAAGAAGTGTAAAGAATGGGTCCAAACTTAAGTGGCCATCAACTTAATATAGACTGTTATATGCAGAAGATATTATATACAAACCTAATGATAAACAAAAATCAAAAAACCATTAATAGATATGCAAAGAATAAAGAGAAAGGAATACATGTATATCACTAAAAAATCCCAGCAAACCATGGAAACAACAAAAGAAGAAAGGATCAAGAAAAACTACAAGAAAAACCAAAAATCAAATAACAAAATGGCAATAGATACATACCTATCAAGTACTTTGAATATAAATGGACTAAACATTCCAATCAAAAGCATAGGTTACCAAGTAGATACAAAAACAAAAAACAAAAAACAAAAACAAGACCCGTCTATATGTTGCATACAAGAAACTCATTGTAGACTTAAAGACACCTGCAAATTGAAATTAAGGGGATGGTGAAGGATTTATCATGGAAATGGATGTCAAAAGAAAGCTGAAGAAACATTACTTATATTGGATAACATAGACTTGAAAATAAAGGCCATAATGAGACAAGTATGCTATATAATAAGAAAGGTAATGATCCAACAAGAAGATATGACAATTGTAAATATTATGCACCCAAAAAGGAAGCACACATATAAATAGTTAATAAAACACATAAACAAACTAACCAATAACTTTCCATCTTCAAACAGCAGAATATACAATCTATTCAAGAGCACACAGAGCATTCTTTAGAATACATCACATATTAGGCCATAAGCCTCAGCAAATTCAAGAAGCTTGATATCATACCACACATCTTTTCTGACCACAGTACTAGGGAACTAGAAATCAAGCACAAGAAATAATCAGGAAAGACCACACATTTAAGGAGGTTAAACAACATGTTACTAAACAATGAATGGGTCAACCAGGCAATAAAAGAAGAAATAAAACCGGGCATGGAAACACATAAAAATAAAAACACAATGGTCCAAAACCCTTGGGATGCAGCCAAAGCTGTTTTAAGAAGGAAGTTTATAGCAATACAGGTCTATATTAAGAAGCGAGAAACATCTCAAATAGCCTAAACTTACACCTAAAGGAGCAAGAAAGAGAACAACAAAGAAAACCCAAACCAGCAGAAGGAAGTAAATAATAGGATTAAACCAGAAAAAAAAATAGAAACTAAAAATATAATAGAACAGATCAATGAAACCAAGAGCTGATTCTTTGAAAAATCAATAAAATTGATAAACCTCCAGTCATACTCATAAAAGACAACAACAACAATAAATAAATAAAAGAGAGAGAAAGCTTTTAAATAAATAAAACCACAAAGGAGAAATAACAACCAATACCATAGAAATACAAAAAATTATAAGATAATATTATAAAAAACTATATGCCAACAAACTGGACAATCTAAAATAAATAGATAAGTTCCTAGAAACTTATCTTTAAGTTGGTAACTACCAACTAAAACAAGAGCATACATGCCACATGTATGCAATCAGTCTGTTCAAATTTTCTATTAATTCTTATTTTTAAATACACACACACACACACACACACACATATATATATACAAATATACATATATATGTATATATATGCATATGTATCTTATATATATAATATCCTTCAGCTCTAAAAAAAGAATAAAATCTTGTTAGTTGTAATGACATGGAATGAGTTAAATAGTATAATTCTAAGAGAAATAATTTAGGCAGAGAAATACAGATACCATACGATTTCATTCTTATATGGAATTTAAGAAACAAAACAAATCAGCAATGGTGGGAGACAGAGAGAGAGAGAGAGAGAGAGAGAGAGAGAGGAGCCAAGAACCAGACACTTAACTGTAAAGAACAGCCTGATGGTTACTGCAGGAGAGGCGATTGGGGTTGGGTAAAATATGTGTTGGAGATTAAGGAGGGCACTTGTGATGATGAGTACAGCATGATGTATAGAACTGTTGAATCACTATATTATACATCTAAAACTAATATAATACTCTATTTTAACTTACTGGAATTATAATAAAACCTTAAGAATACAAACTCATTTGCCGTGTAGTATTACAAAAATAGGGGGAAAAATCTCTGATATGTTTTGTGACTTTTTTGTGTATTATCTCCTACCTATTATTCTGTTTTCATTGGAACATTGAATGTATATTTTATATAATTATCTTTTATTTATTGATTGATTGATTTTTTTTTAACGTTTATTTTTGAGACAGAGAGAGACAGAGCATGAACGGGGGAGGGAAAGAGAGAGAGGGAGACACAGAATCGGAAGCAGGCTCCAGGCTCTGAGCCATCAGCCCAGAGCCCGACGTGGGGCTCGAACCCACAGACCTTGAGATTGTGACCTGAGCTGAGGTCGGACACTTAACTGACTGAGCCACCCAGGCGCCCCTATAATTATCTTTTAATTGCTTATACTATAGCTAATAGAAATCTCATTAATAATCAAAATTGTATGCAAAATTGCATTTATAACAAAATTGGATGCTAGCGATTTCTTGAGGTGAATACCAAAAAAAAAAAAAAAAGGTCAGGGGTGCTTATTAAAATAGAGATTCCTAGACCTAGTAACCAATTTTTTTGAAATAAAACTTTGGGAATGATCCTGAGAATGTACATGAAAACACAGCTTTTATGAATGATTTTTCTTTTTTTCTTCCACCAATGGTTTTTCTGTGCAATAATTTACTTATTTATACTGCATTATATAATTAAGATCAGAAAATCAACAGATAAATAAATATCCTAAATCTATTTTACAATTTTCACAATGATTTATGCATATAATCCAAAAACCTAAGAAGAGTTTTAAAGGAAATTATATCCTGTACACCTATAGGTTAGATTTTCCTATATTCAATCATGTGCCTGTGGATATTCAAGTTTGGTCAAATTTAAGATTATCACATAAATCTAATGAAACAAACTGCAACACTAAAAATTATACTATGCAGTGTACACACACAGATATATATATGATATATATATATATATCATATATATATATATACAGTAACTTTTCAGCAATACTAAACATTATATAGATGATTTGATATGGCATAAATTAAAACTTTTGCAAGGAAAAACAAATCATACACAAAAGAAAAAAAATTAAAGAAAATTATGTGTATGTAATGAATAAATATTTAACATTCACATATATACAAATCAATATTGAAAATCCACATTAGACAAAAGCAACAAAAAGGTAAATTACAGAAAATATAAATTTTTGATGCTTTTTGTGAAAAAAAATATTTGTAATCACATGAGATGGAAAATATGGGAGTCATTGTATACAGAGTACATAATTTGAAGGGATTAGATTGGATATAATGAAAGAAAATTATTGATGAAGAAATAGAGTATTTTTAAAGTCTAGCAGAAAAGCAGAATGAAAGCTAGAAGCCAGTGACTAAGTGGACAGTTAGGGTCCTCACAGGAAAAGATGGCAGCATTCAGCCTCCTGATTACAGCCCTGGGAATTATTTAACAACAGTTGGAATTTGATATAAAGAAGACTACTACAATGAACAGAGAAGGGGTGGGGAGTAAAGGATTTACATAAAATTAATTTTAGTAATATACCATGGATTCTAAACTGTAGTAGGAGGGAAGTGAAAACATGAAAAAGTGGTAGGGAAAGTGAACTCTATATATGCAAAAAGAAATTTTCTCATAATAGAATGCTTACTAACCATGGCCCAAAGAAATGTATATTACTCATGGTTGACCTTTAACCTTCCATTTATCGTAAGGAGAATAACTGTAAATTATTTTAATAATTCTTTGCATTTATATGCCATTTTTTAGTTTAGATGATATTTACACATGTATGAGAATATCCAAAAATTTATAATATAGTAACTGAAGCACACTGATCATTGTCTTAGAGACTTAATAAATGAAGGATTATCTCTCCATAATGCAAGTACCAGCAGAACATATATCAGATAAATCCTAAGACAGAAAACAGGAAATTCCTGAAACAAAATTTGGCTTAAGTTGTGTTAAAGTTCAGCATTCTTTACTGAGAATTGTACTTACTTATTTTACATTTTAGTCATGTGTGGAAACACTGGGAATACTGGGTAATTATCAAAGTCGTATCACTCTTATGCTCATGTAATTCTTTAGAAATTAACAATTTTGTATAAATTGTATGGATGTGATAAGGTAAGAACTGATATGTTTTCTGAAGTATACTCCTAAGAAGACATGCACTCTTTGTTCTACAAACTTCTTGGGGTTTGCAGGGGACACAATTAACTGAGTTTCAAAATGTTACATGACAGTGGACAAATCCTGCTTATAGGATCTTGCAATCATCTTACAGAGATGGGCTCTGTACTTGAGTAGATATGATTCACAATTTTTTAAAGGGGATTATGTATTACTACATATCCTTTCCTTAGTTATAATAAGCTTTGACTGTTACAGTAGAAATGGAAATTAAACGTTAACTGTATTTCAAAAGCTTGTCTTATAGATGTTAACACAGAATCAGCAAGTTAATCTCAAATTTAAATATGTATAATCCTGAATAAATGCTGCACTTGCACAAGCAATAGTGCCAGAACATTCTTTACAATTTACTAAGCTGTTTTGTGTGACTGCACACCCAGCTAAGACAGATATTTTATACCTGAGTAGATTCAGAACTGGAACAAAGACACTTTTTACTTTAGTGTCACTTACAGCTAACGTTATGTCAAGATTTCCATTGTAAACCTGTTTTGGGGACTTAATAACTTTGTAATAGTTTTAATCATGGAATGGATCCAAATTTCTTTCTGAAGAGTATCAAGCAATATAGCTTTAGAAAACAGGAGGCCAGTATGTAGAGCTATGGTAACAGTCCAATATTAGGAAGTAATCTCTATGCCCAATGTGGGGCTCAAACTCACAACTCCGAGATCAAGAGTCACATGCTCTACCAACTGAGCCAGTCAGGTACTCCTAAAAGTACAATTTTTTAAAAACAAACAAACAAAGAAAAAAAAACAAACAACAGCAGCAACAACAACAAAAACCTGTGACTGACAATTGTAGAGATAGGGTGACAGATGGGAAGTTTTGTGGTAATTTATAGGCAGGATTAGATTCTTTTAACTGGTGCTTTCAATTTCTCAATAAAGCTTATCCATGCTGTATTTTTCCAATTTCCTACCCAATATTTGGATTAATTTTTGTACCAGAAATCATTATTTGTGTATGCCCAGTCCATGTACGGGGTTCTACTCTTGATTTTTTTCACTTTACTCATCAATTATACACTTAAAATATTCTCTTTTTTTCATAGTGGAAACGTTTTTATCAACCATGGCAAACTCGCAACACTGAATTTCTCCCTGTCTAAGTACTGTGCACAAAGAGAGTCCAGAAAAGTTTCCATAGGACATGATGATTTCTGATGAGAAATAACAAATCCCCAAGTGAGTTTTACGTTTATACGGATACACATTTGGCCTCTTTGTATCATTGACTTGAAGCTTGAGCTTTCTCACTTCTCACTTAGTCTTTTCTGAGGGGTTTTGGGGATTACAGGATAACTAAACATCATTTCAGTAAATCTTGTGTGTATTACAAAACATTGTCTCATATATCTCCCTGTTTATTACTATGAGAAAATCAATCTCTTTTATCTTTGATTTTCCACTGATGTTACTTCCTATATACGACACTGTACTAGATGTTGGTATGGAAAAATTAATTAGATTCAGTGTTCTTTATTTCAAAATTAGGGAAGCATAAAAATCTAGTTTAGGATTCTAAACTTTCTTAATCTTGTTTGATTTTAGACTGTTCCATTTAAAGTTCTGAGAACCTGAGAAATATTCACTTTCTAATTACCATTTTTTATCAGATAATCAGTATTAACTGACAACTACTAAATTAATACCTCAAAATTGCAAGCATTTATTCAGTACCAGACCCCGTCTAAGCATCTTCCTTTTAATTCCTACAATAACACATTTCAATGAGTTGTATTTTATCTTAATTTTATAGTTAGTGAATGAGAGTTAGAGAGATTAATTTGTTGGTGACAATGATTAATTGACTCATGAGACTTGGATTTGTACCTAATAGTCTGGATCCCAATTTCATGCCCTTAACCTTGTGCACTATAGCCACTCTTTGTGAGAATTAAGTGAACAATACCATTGAAAAACTTATCTCAATAGTTGGCACACAGTGTTCAATAAATGATACCTATAGAATCTTAAGTTAATAGAACAGATTATTTAAAATATTTTAACATTTATTCATTTTTTAGAGACAGAGAGAACAGAGTGTGAATGGGGGAGAGTTGGAGAGAGAGGGAGACAGAATCCAAAGCAGGCTCCAGGCCCTGAGCTGTCAGCACAGAGCCTAATGTGGGGCTGGAACTCAAGGACCTTGAGATCATGACCTGAGCCAAAGTCAGACGATTAACTGACTGAGCCACTCAGGCTCCCCATGATTATTTAGAAAGTAGAAAACAGAGATGTTCTATCACAGTCTTTCTATTCAAAAACAGTAAACTGAAGTCTGGACAGATTGTAACTTGGTCAACTTCAAATGAATCTATTATTTAAAAAATTAGAATAATTAAGTTTAAAGCCATTCACACTTCTTTTAATTATCCCTCCAAAAGTGGTTCATTGTCTAGCAACACATATGTAAAAGGTAGTCTTAGCCAGGATTTGATAAGCATATTAAGAAATTAGACGTAGATATTTCCCTCACAAAGTAGGCCCTTAAAAAGGACATTTGAGCTCATTTGCCAGTCTTCAGTTGGCTTAGTTAAGTAGTTAGTAGGTCAGTCATTCAGCAAGGATTTTCCTGAGATTCCCATAGATGATTTCAGGTATTGTGCTAGACCGTGGGATATAGAGTGGACAAAAAAGAATTTAAATTTATCTTATGGAAGAAAAGTCCATAAAAGATTTACTAATAACATGTTTAATGCCTCAAAATTAGTCAGAACTGTTTAAGGAAGAAACTAGAACACAATTAATACATAAAATACTATTTCCAGTGGACCTTAAAGAAAGGCAAGATTTGGCGAAGTGGAAATGGGGGTGGAAAAGCATTTTTAGAAACAATACAAACCAAAAATAGATGAAGACAAGAAGTTGAGAAAATACTGAAAAATTTAAGAGCTATATTTATCTTTAATTTAAAACAGTGGTTCTCAAATTTTACTGAATATTAGAGTCATCTGAGAAGCCTTTAAAATTCCCAATGCCTAGGTTTTCATTCATACCAATTCATACATCTGAGAGATGAGCTAGGCATTAGTATTGTTTAAAGATCCCAGTGTGCAGCAGGTTTTGAGACCCACTGGGTTAGAGTATAAAATTAAAAAAAAAAAAAAAGCATTCTAAGAGGAAAGTTAGATTGTAGTTAAACTGTAGAGGAATTTAAATCTCAGGGGAAAGCATTCAAACATAATTCAATAGGATATGTGAAATTATCAGAGAAGAGGATCTATAGGCAAAAGACAACTATGTTCCATAACCAAGGGAAGGGACACCGGACATTGTGATTTTGGAGGATGAAGACTTCCCCCTGTCCTGTGGTTCTTCTAACTGGATTTAGAATAAAATTGACATGAGGCAGATTAACAAGAGGAAATCAAATTTAATAGACATATGTACAGGAAATTCACACAGACATGGAATTGCATAAACAGTGAGGCAGCATGAAGCTTATATGAGCTACAGAGAGGGGCAGGGCCTGAGGTCACAAAGAGGAGGGAGGCCATTAGCAGGAAGGTGAAAGGAGATGTTTGGAAAAACAAAGGGCCTCTATTATGCAGATAAGTTTCTTTGGTAAAGGAGAGTCTGTTAATAGCTCTTTTCTTGGTACAGTCTCTCCTTAGGCAGTTGAGAGGGAGGCTTAGAGCTTCTCCTGTGTTCTGATTGTTTTTCACTCACAATAATCTTTATGCCAAAGTGACCCATCTTGGGGCAACCTACCCTTAGCCCCTACATTATCAAAGCCCCAAAATGTCAAGGAGAATAAGAACAGAAAAATGGCTTATTAAATTTGGCAACTAGAATGCAGTTTCACGGTAGCAAGGGGGGAATCTGGATTTCAAGTGGTAAAGAATACATGTAAACACAATGGGAAGTTTACTATTTTGGGAGGAAAAAAAATAGGAGGAAAAAAAATAGGGAGAAAAAAATAGGAATAGAGATTGCACTTGATTATGTTAGTAGGCTAGAAGAAATGTAACAGCAAGAGAAAAGAGGAGTAAAGATAATGGGTTACATACTCACATCCTTGAGGGTTTATGTGTGTTAGTTTGTATTCTCCTGGTAGGAGAACTTTTGTCAAAGACAGGAGTGCAAGTAGTTTATTTGAGAAAGGATATCAAGAAGGAAAGTGAGGAAACAATAAATTGGGACCAAGAAAGAGGACTACTCAATATCAGAATCTGTTTTTGAGGTTACTTATGTGAGAAATAGAGGTTTGATCCAGGGAACCCCCTAGAAGTGTCAAGGATGCTTTCCAGAATTATGCATTTAAGGTATGGGAGATTCGAATGTTTCTCTGTTAGCTCTAATCCCTCAGTGTTTGTGGAGACTCCGTGGAATTAACTCCTCTACATGTCTTGGCTGTGCTCGCCCTAGGTCCTGTATGTGCCCTGGACTGTAGAAGACCTTGAGATAGAATGGAGAAGTTTGTTGTTGAGAGTATGAGACAAGTCTGAGTTCTCACAAAACTATTCACTGCAGCTGTGATTGCAATTAGAGGAGCACTGAGGGAAACCAACAATTAGAGAGGACTGGCATTACACATGAAAGTGTTAATAGTGGAGCTGGCACTCATGGTGGGGATACATTCTATGGAAATGAAAAGTACAAAATATTTGAGTGTGCTGATCAGGAGGAGCGTTGTTAGAAAAAAGGGTTATGATTTATCAATGTGGAAGATAAAAGATGGAGAACAACTGTCTGCTGTATATCAGGAGCTTGATATATTCGGTTTTTAAAAACACTTTGTGTTAGGTTTTATTACTCTTATTTTAAATTTGAGGAAACTGAGACTTAAGGCTCACCTAGAATGTGAATTCAAATGTGCCTTTACTACAAAGCCATTACTAATCCACTTTACTATGTTAATTCCTTTGGGTATAAGAACAACTGTATCGTTTCTGGGCAGAGAGAATTTGGTAGCATGAAGATAGCAATTTATGCATTATTGTTTTAGTGTAGGTCATTTGGCATGCCCAAAGAGGAGCCAGAACTAAGAATGTTCTTTTGAGGGAGGAGGACATTATTAGGAATAAGGTAGGGGAGAAGACTTATTATATGAGGGAGGGAGAAAGAGGCAGAATATCAAAAGCAAGAACTAGGTAGATGGACTGCAGCCTGATATGTGGGTGTACCAGTTGGAGAAGAAAGGAAGAAAGCAGTTCTTAAATATCAATATCAAGAAAAATGTTTTGAGCTTCTTAGTTTCTCCCACTGTGAGTTAGTCAACAAATATCATTGAGTGATATAACGTCTCTAATGGTGAACAGCACAGAACATTCCTCTCAAACATATTTTTAATGAGGAGGAAAAATATAAACAAGTATTTAAATACTACTGTGGTAAGTGCTGTGAAATGTATAAAATGTTATAGTATATCATTTAGTGTTAAGGGTTAGAAAAGCAACTCCTGGCTAAATAAGGGAAATGAACAACTGGGGTGAAAGCCATATACAAGCTTTGGCATTTGTTAGTTTTGTGAAACAGGTAATTTAATTTTCTCACTTCTTTGTTTTCTTGTCTGAAAAGTTTTATAAATTATAGAGTAAGTAAAATTTTAAGACCAAATTAAGAGAAACATGACTTACAAAATAATAATGTTAAGCAAGAAAAGTTCATTTTTCCTAGCATGATTGTAGAAAGGCATTCAAATCAGCAAACTGAAGCTAAGATTTTATTGAAAAAAATGCTTCTGTCAAAATCTGACAGCTGAATCATGGACACCTCCTAAGTTGTCATTGGTTTACCAGTTATCCAAAGCAATCATTTCTGATAGGTCCTTTTCAACGCTAAGATACTCTTTGGAATGCTGATCTTATTAGGGAATAGCAGAAACAGCAAGACAGAAATGCAAGAACATAGAAGCAATATTAGTTGTCAGCTGTGTTGTCAGAACTGCTAAGTATAGAATGCTTTAAGATATGGAGCCAAGAACTATGGATTTTGCTTTTAGTGATTTTAACAGCATGCAATGCTTTGTTCTCAATCAAAAGAAATGTAAAATAATAATGATACAAATTTTTAAAAAGAATAATGAAACCCTGCACACTGTGAAAGTTTTGCCTGTGAAAAAGCCCCTGGAGCATCCTACAAGTCAAATGCTGCCAAATTCTATTTCTAGACCAAATTTTCCTCAGCCTCGGGGAATAGCTGTCAAATATTTGCTTGACTAAAATTCAGACAAAGCCATTGATAACTTTTAACGAATCAAGTCAGATTAATAAATGCTTGTTGATTTGAGAAAAAAAACCCTGCTTTTTCATTACATTTGAATTTCCTTTTATATTTTGAAAGGAAAAACGGAGAAAGTGAAAGTACATAAATTAATCACAACCCATGTTTTTAGCACTCCTATATGAATGGCAGTCATTCATATAACATAGCAATGGACTTAGGTTGGTAACATAAGTTTCTATGTATATTTCTGCCAGAAATAAATTCAGAAATAAATTATTTGAAGGCAATGTAATTCTAATTAAATTATTCATGAAAAAATAGGTTTTTGGAATTCTAAACAATTTTGTATGGGGAGCTATTTATTTGTATTTTGTTGAAAGAGTGTGTATTTAAACATAAACACTAGAATCAATTTCTATAATTGTGGTAGAGAACTCAGCAATATGAACTCACATTCCTAACTTTTACAGCTTTTATCTCACTACTCAAAATATACAGCATTCCTCAAACTAACTTCAGTATGACTGAACTTGAGAAACATATTACCTGTGTTTAGCTCTTGATTTTAGAATTCAGAACTTTTGTTAACAACATGTTTAATTTATTCAACAAAGAAATGAAGACAACACATATTTTACAATGTACTTGATAGTATTTCATGCAGCCTTCTATTTTACTTACAAATAAAAACTTATTTTCAAATATTTATTTATCCTCTCACATAAAAAGTTATGGTTTATACGTCTGAATGATATTGGGTTCTGGAATAAAGATGAAAAAGACATATCTCTTCTATCAAGAAATTATAGGCAATTACAATACAGTATGATGAGTAGGATAATTAGATGTATGTGAAGTGAAACTGCATCTGTGGGCCATGCACATCTTCCAAGAGTTCAGTATTATTAAAGTATAAATTAATGTAATATCCAGGTGTTATCACAGGGAACAGCATGTGAAAAGACTCAGAGGGTTGGGATAACATGGCATATTTGAGGAATACAAGGTACATCTATGTCACTCAACAGAGGTTGCTCTTCGGAACATTGTAGAAGAAAAAGTTGTAAACAGTGATAGGAAGAAAATGTTAATCACGCATCAGTGGAAATTACTTACTTCTAAAATAGATTAGCCTGATGTAGGACTCTAGCTCATTCTAAGCATTAAGAAATGCAGCATTTTCCCCAAGATATTTAAATGGGATATAAAAATGCAAAATAGTTAAAATAAAAAAAATAGTATTCCATTCTTAGGTGGGTTATGAATTAGAAAAATTAATTTTTAAAAAGAGAAGAAAAAATGAAATAAAGCTGAACAATTGTGAACATGTACAACATCTCACAGGAAATGGAGGAAAAGCAATGTAACATTTATATATTGAACACCCAAGCACAAATGACAATAACAACAGCAATCATCATATTATTCCATATCTACATCAATACAACCACAAAGAACTCCCCACTGACCAACAGCAAGGTATCTTCAACCTCTGAAATCTACCAGTAGTAATTTTCAAATATCATCCACATCAATTTCAAAAAGAAACCTTAAAAAATGCAGACCTCTTGGGCATCTGGGTGGCTCAGTTGGTTGAGCGTCTGACTTCGGCTCAGGTCATGATCTCATGGTTCGTGGGTCTGAGCCCCTCATCGGGCTCTGCGCTGACAGCTCAGAGCCTGGAGCCTCCTTCAGATTCTGTGTCTCCCTCTCTCTCTCTTCCCCTCCCCCTCTCACACTCGTTCTCTTTAAGAAATAAATAAACATTAAAAAAAATGCAGACTTCTCAACTTCAGAATATGTGGACCTATGATTAAGGAACAGGAAATTTGAAATTTACAAAATAAAACAAATCTTTAGAGTGCTCTAATGCAATGTCAGATTTGGATACTTTAGTACTATAACTGTTGTGTTACTCAGATGTATTTTTTGTATTACTCAAATGTATTATTATTGTCATGCAAATGAATCTTAGTTGGATCCATTTCATTTTGTTCTAGTAAGTTTTGTACCCATAACATTGCATAATATTATACCTGGCTCTAATGAATATTTGTTGAATAAATGCATTTATTTACTCAATCTTTTCAAGAATATATATGTATATGTGTTTTAAAATATATATGTCAGTGACAGATTTTTTCCTTAACAATTATACTTCTCTCAACCATATAAATGGCAGAAATATTTAATGGATTGTCCCAATATGTTCTTCTGATTATTCACTGAACAGTTTTCCATAGACCAGGCTTCAGAATGTCCACTGGGGTTACTCAAATATAACAAATCTTCCTCATAGCAACTAATCACCGACTACTAGTACAGATGATCTACAGTAAGGTTCAAAGGCAGGTTAATTCCATGCTATTATTTATATCCAAATCTACATGAAGCAAGCATAATCATATTGCAGCAAATGTTAGATGAGACCATTTTTTAACTTCCAATAATGTTTATTTAATGTGAGATAAAGATGATAAAATTAGACTGAGTAGGCATTTGGACTACAGGAACTAAGATTTTTTTCTCTATTATTACAATCAGAAATGATCTATCAGGAAGCAATACATTTTTCTGAATAATCCTCTTAAATAAAATGTACTCTAAATTCAATTAAAGGTGATGAATTGGATTTAGAAGCTCCTAAATACAATGTATTATCTTACAGTTAGATTTCTACCCTCATTTAATTCAGCATGACCATAACATAAGGTTGATGCTAAGATTTCCATTTTATAAATGATAAAATGGATGCTCTAAGAATTTAAGTATCTGTTCCATAGTCACACAATTATTATAGCACAGCTAGGATTTGGACCTAAATCTGTTTTTTCCACTGTATCACCTTCATCCTGTAAGTGATACATAAATAAGACAAACCTTTAAGATAACTCTTACATTATTTCAAGATTGTATATAATTGTTATGTGATTACACATAATCAGTCTAAAAACTTATCTTCAAATATGTAACACTTGGGCTTTAAAAAAAATCACAATTAGACCCAACCCTAGATTTTCAAATCACTCTCTTCTGTGATAGAGTCCAGAAAACTAAATTTGGACATTTTTCCATAACTGTCTTTTACTTTTCAAGCTTAGAGAATTAGAGACTGTGAGAAACTCTGGGAAACTCATGGTTTCCCAAATGCAACAATTAATTTCGCAAAGTTTTATGGAGTTTTGTGAGATAACTATTTGCCTAATAATTTAAATAATAAAGTGCTACCCTATGATCCAGCAATTGCGCTACTAGGTTTTTACACAAAATATAATATATTCTTAATAATTTATTTTCTATCATCAATGCTGAGAAAGTTTTGACTTATTGATATATATGTGTGATTTTTTCACTCTTCAACATAGGTCAGCACAGATAAAATATTTATATTATAGTTTAATACATATATACACACCTGTATACATAGGTGTGTATATTATAGGTACATACATCTATAGATGTGTAATTTGATATTATATTATACAGCTGATGCCAGAGAGATGTCAATATATGTTTGTTTGCCAAATTAATAACCTTTGGTTTGATTTCTGTTATTCCATGTTTTATTGAAAAGAAAACTTCTACCTGTTCTGTCAATAATTTCTATACATTATATGAAACAAATTTTTTCTTAATTTCACGATTTAGTGTTACAATTAAAATTTCTACAAAATATTCATAGAGTACCTTTACTAACTAATTTCCAGAGAATTTTGTAAAGTATGTTTAAGAAATATTTGCTAGTATTTTCTGCTTTAATTGAAATGTTGACCAACATTTCCTATAAACATGCTAACACAGTGATTATATATGATGCTTATGTTTAAACTCACATGATGTAGAACTTTGATTTATATAAAATGTTTCAATAAGCCTGATATCTGAATCTACATAGAATAATGTTTTAAAATTTGAGCTAATAGAATTGCATATTCCTATTTGTTTATATATTCAAGATATTTTATCCATCAAAATCAAATTAATAAAAGCATTAAAAGCAATATGAGCCAAGCTAGTTATGAACATGAATAAAAGGTCGGTAATTTCTTCTGTATGAAATTTTACATTCATCAAAACATCTAGTAAGCCCTTTTGTTGTCTTGATACTTTGATTTTTTTCTCTAATGCAGTTTACTATGCCCTTCACAAAAATATAATTTCAAAATTCATCACAGTTTAGCAGCTTAAAATCTCTACCAAAGAGAATCAGAAATATTTGGGCAGTTTTATGTCAACATTTGAAATAGCAAAGAAAATTTGTTTTCATAGACCAGAGCAATGACTTTGAATGGACCTGCATATGTCATACTATACGCTGTTAATGAGGATCAGGTAGGTGACACTGTCAGCCATGAGACATTCCTTTTCTTTTCTTAGCGACTCAAATTCCAAACTAGACATATTGATTGTTTATGAAGCTAATTCTAGACTCAATGTGCACTCAGATCTGTGGGATTATATTTTGTTTATTTACAAAGAGTTTCCATTTAAAAATTTTAAATTGAGATGCATACTGAAGCCTTGAATTTCCATAGTGAGAAATAAGAATTGTTAAATAAGTTTATGCATTTTATTATTTTTTATTTTTTTATTTAAAAAAAATTTTTAACGTTTATTTATTTTTGAGACAGAGAGAGACAGAGCATGAACGGGGGAGGGTCAGAGAAAGGGAGACATAGAATCTGAAACAGGCTCCAGGCTCTGAGCTGTCAGCACAGAGCCTGACGTGGGGCTCGAATTCACGGACCGCGAGATCATGACCTGAGCCTAAGTCAGCCGCTTAACCGACTGAGCCACCCAGGCACCCCTAAGTTTATGCATTTTAACTTTGAGTTATAAAATAAATAAGTCACAGGGATGAAAAATACAGTATATGGAATATAGTCAATAATATTGTGATAATATTGTATGGTTGCAGATGGTAACTACAGTTATCATAATAAGCATAGCCTAATGTAAAGAGTTGTCATATCACTATGTTTTATAATTGAAATTAGTATAACAGTATGTCAATTACACTTCAATAAAAAAAGTTTCTAACTGTGGATTAACCTTCAAAGTATTAACTGCATTAACAAATTAATATTGTTGAATGAGTAATTATTACATGATCAAATAAACTGTAATAACTTGGAAAATAACCTCCTTGATTGTACAACCCAATCAATCCTATATAATTAATTTCAAACCAACCACCTTTCTGAATCCACACATACAATTTCAGCTTACACAAATTTCTCCCTACCCTAAACTTTTAATCACTATGATATTATCTAAGATTCTTTTTGTTGTTGTTGTTTGTTTGTTTTGTTAATGTTTATTCATTTCTTTTGAGAGGGAGAGAGAGATTGTGTGAGTGGCGGGCGGGGAGGGAGGTGCAGCAGAAAGAGAGGAAAATAGAGAATCCCTAGCAGACTCCATGCAGTCAATGCAAAGTCTGAGGCAGGGCTTGATCTCATGAACTGGGTGGGAGATCATAACCTGAGCCAAAAATAAAGAGTCAGACACTTAATTGATGAGAGCCACCCAGGCGCCCTGACATTATATAAGATTCTTAATCAAGAAATCACTGGGACACCTGGGTAGTTCCCTTGGTTAATCTCTCAACTCTTGATTACAGCTCAGGTCAAGATCTCATGGGCGAATATAGTGAGATGTAGTACAGCATCAGGCTCCTTGCTGGGCTTGGAGCCTGCTTTAGATTGTCTCCCTCTCCCTCTGCCCCTTCTCTGCTGGCACTCTCTCTTATTCTCTCTCTCTAAAAAAAAAAAAAAAGAAAAAAAAAAGAAAGAAAAGAAAAGGAAAAGAAAAAGAAAAAGAAAAGAAATCATGATATACTAATGTGCAATTATGACTTTGTAGTGTGTAGCATGCAGTTTATTAGTAATCTCATGTCTAGACAAAGCTTGGCTTGATAGATATTTGTTGTATACATAATGGAGTGAATAAATAAATGACTGTGTGAATGAATGAATATATGATAGAATAAAAGAATCAAAATTTTTAATGATTTTGCTTTTTATGACTGAATTTATTACTCTAATGGGGATATTTTCATCACTCCCTATGATTACAGGTTTTACAGCCAGAGAAATAAAGTTAGATTTGGAGAAAATAGCTATCAGAGTATTATGAATATTTATGAAGTATGCCATGCATAATTTAACTTTGTTTTAGCAGAACAAAAAGTAAAAAGCATTCACCTTTAGTGATAACTACCTACTTTAAAAGAGGAGTAGGAAAATACAAAACTATAAAACACTTAGAAGATAAATTAAGAGAACCTAGTGACCTTGGGTTTGGTTATGACTTCCTAGATACAACATCAAAAGCATAATCCATGAAAGAGAGAATTGTTAAAATAGATTTCATTAAATTAAAATTTTCTGGTCTACGAAAGACATTGTTGAGAGAATGAAAAGAAAAGCCCAGACTGGGAAAAATATTTGCAAACACAAATCTGATAAAGGACTGTTTTGCAAAATATACAAAGAATTCTCAGAACTCAATACAATAATAATAATAAAAAAGCCTGATTGAAAAAATGGACCAAAGACTTTAATAAACATCTTCCTAAAGAGGATACATCAATGGCAAATAAGTACATCAAAAGTCGTTCCACATCATATGTCATCAGGAAATTGGAAATTAAACCAGAATACTACTGCACACCTTTTCAAATAGCCAAAATCGAAAACACTGACATCAAATGCTGGGAAGGATTTGGAGAAACAAGTACTCTTATCTATTGCTGGTAGGAATGCAAAATGATACAGACACTTTAAAAGTCAGTTTGACAGTTTCTTATAAAACTAACAACACCCCTGCCATGAGGAAAAGTAATATTCCTTAGTATTTCCCCAAAAGAGTTAAAAACTCATATCCACACAAAAACTTACACATAGATATTTATGTCAGGTTTATTCATAATTGCCGAAATGTGGAAACATCTAAGATGTCATTCAGTGGGTGAATGGATAAATAAACTGTATTATATCCAAACAATGGAATACTATTCAGTGCTAAACAGAAATGAGCTATCAAGCCATGAAAAAGGATGAGGAATCTTACGTGCATATTACTAAATGAAAGAAGCCAATATGAAGAGGTTACATATTGTATTATTCCAAATGTGTGACATTCTGGAAAAGGTAAAACTATGGGGACAAGGATTAGTGTGTACAAGAAGTTAAGGGAGACTAAGGGATGAATAAGCAGATAACAGATGATTTTTAAAGCAAGGAAAATATTCTACATTATACTATATTAGTGGACATACATTATTATAAATTTGTCCAAACCCAAAGAATGTACAACATGGAAAGTGTGTTTTAATGTAGACTATGGACTTTGGATGATAATGATGTGTCAATGTAGGTTTATCAATTTTAACAAATGTTCCAGTCTGGTAGGGGGTGTTGGTAATGAGTGAGAACATGTAGCTGTGGGAGAAGGAAATATCAGGAAAATCGTTCTATCTTCTGCTCAATATTGCTCAACAAAACTGTTCTAAAAATAAAGTTTATTAAAAAAAAGATAGAAATGAGGTATGAAGTTTTAGTTTCTGATCTTGGATTTTCCAAGAATTTACTGTTTTTAAGTCTCCTTAATGTTCTAAAAAGGATAACAAGGTAAAGGAACATAAAGGCTAAATATTTACTGCAACTTTGAATTTATTTAGCATAGCAGTAGAGAGACCCAATCAAGGGTTATGTTAAAATTAAACTTGATTTGTAGGGGAACCTGGTTGACTCAGTCAGAGAAGCATGTGACCCTTGATCTCAGGGTCTTGTTCGATCCCACATTGGACTCATTTTATTTTATGTGAAAAATAAAATAAAATAAAGTAAATAAAATAAAATAAAACAATTTATGAAAGCAATTAGGAGACTGAATTTGGTTTTATGCAGTAGTTTATCATCTGTGTGTTATGGGTTGAATTGTGTCCCCCACAGTCTCAATTCATATGTTGGATTTCTAACCCCAAGTACCCCAGAATGTAACCTTATGTGAAGATAGGGGTTATACAGAGGTAATCAAGTTACAATGAGGTCATTAAGATGGGCCCTAATCAAATGTGACTGGTATTATACATGAAGGGGAAACTTGAACACAGAGACATGTATAGAAGGAAGATAATATAAAGAGACATAAAGAGAAGACATCCAAATACAAGCCACAAATAGAGGCCAAAAACAGATCTGCCCCTCACAGCCTTCAGCAGGAAGTAATTTTGCAACATTTTAATTTTGAAATCTAGTCTCTGAAACTGTGAGACAATAAATTTGTGCTGCATAAGCCATCTTTTGCTGTACTTTATTATGCTAACTTTAGCAAACTAAGAGTAACATAATAATATTGTAGGGGTTGTCAGTCATCACAATACACTCAAACTATCACAGAAACATTCAGCACAATTCAGTTTGCTGGATCAGAAGGACTGAGTGATAGAGTGACTGAATTGCAACAAAACCATTAGATGGACATTTTCATGCTATAAGCTCACGCAAAGTTAGCTTTTTGTTTTTGATGACCTGTAATTAAGTTGGAAGAGCATACTCAAATATATTTTCTCCAGTATCCAAAAGGCTTTCTATATATCATGTCTTTTTTTTTTTTTTTTTAATGATCCATGATACAGGATCACAATGAAGCAACTTGCCTTTCACTGGAGAAAGTATTCTAACATGCTTTTGTGAACAAAACAGGTATATATCTCTGCATTCATGTGGTATTTCCTTCTTCTCAGAGGAGACATAAGTTAAGTATGGATATGCACTTTTGGGTATACTTTTAGCTGACTAAGAATTTAACTATCAAGAAAATGTAAGAAAAAAAATCAGGCTTTCATGTTACTGTTTAAGCAATTTTGTTCCTTTGAAGGTCAATAACAAACTCCCCATCATTAAATTCTTGGTCATCTTCATAGTTGACCTACGAATATTGGATATGCAATATCCAATAGAATAAGTTCTGCTAGGTATAAACCAGGGGAAGTAGTGAGATATATGGATATACGGTAGAAGAGCATTCCAGGAAAATGAAATATTAAGTATATTAAGTATATTAAGCCTCTTTGGTAAATGTGTGTTCGTACATTTGAGAACACCAAGGAAGTCAATGTGGATGGATGAAGAGGGAAGTAGTAGAAGCTCAGGACAGAGAGGTAATAGAACTGGATTTGCTGAACAAGTCTTTGAAAAAAGATACACTGAGCTTAAAGGAAAGCTAAAGGAAAACTTAAGACAAAGGAGTAGGAATGGAAAAGATGACTCTAGCTACTGTAATTGGAACAGACAAGATGGACAGAAGTAAAGAGACAAATTGGTAGACTATGATAACAATCTAGTTGAAAGTTAATGATGTCTTGGACTAAGGTAGTAGCAGTGCCTTGGTGATGATCAAATAAAAGAAAGGAAAAGGAAGAAAGAGGCAGTAATATATGCTAATTGCATGTGGGATGAGAAAAAGATAAATTAAGGATTACTCTAAATGTTATTGACCTTAGCAAATGGAAAGTCAGTTATTAATAACTAATGAGGTGGGGGGGGATTGCAGGAACACCCAATTTAGAGAAGAATACCAACCAGGAGTTTCACTGGGAATATATATTTGAGGCATCTTTCTAACATCCAAAGTGACTGTTAAAAATACAATTTTAGAGTAAAAAAGAAAGACCTAGGCTATAATTATACACAAGAAAGTAATCAGTGAGTAGATAACATCTGAAGCCACAAAACTAGAAAACAAGATAAAAACAAGGAAGTCTGTGCAGGTATAAAAATCTACAGATAATGCAGAACAAACTCCAATTTAAAAAAAAAAAAAAGAAAGAAAGAAAGAGAAGGAAAAAAAAAAAAACATGAGAGAGGAAATGCAGAGGGGCCTAAAAAGTGAAGTATGTGAAGAACCAGAAGAATATGACGTTATGAGAGACAATGAAAGAAACTATTTCGGTTAGGAGGAGAGGAGTATAAAACTTTGTCGAAAATATTCGTAGGTCAACTATGAAGATGACCAAGAATTTAATGATGGGGAGTTTGTTATTGACCTTCAAAGGAACAAAATTGCTTAAACAGTAACATGAAAGCCTGATTTTTTTTTAATAATAATTTTTTGACTATAGTTGACATAGAATGTTACATAATCTTCAGGTGTAAAATATAATGATTTAAATTCTCTATGTTGGGGCGCCTGGGTGGCTCAGTCGATTAGGTGTCCAACTTTGGCTCAGGTCATGATCCCATAGTTCATTGGTTTGAGCCCGCATTGGGCTCTGTGCTGACAGCTCGGAGCCTGGAGCCTGTTTCAGATTTTGTGTCTCCCTCTCCTGCTCATGGTCTATCTCTCTCTCTCCTTCAAAAATAAATAAACATTAAAAAAAAAAAGAAAAGAAAAATAATTCTCCATGTTAGCTTATGCTCCCAAGTGAAGCTACCATATGTCACCATACGATATTATTAAATATCATTGACTATGTTCCTATGCTGTGCCTTTTATTCCCGTGGCTTCTTAATTCCATACCTGGAGGCCTATATATCCCACTCCCCTTAATTCACTTTGCCCATTCCTCCAAGCCCTTCTGTCTGGCAACCATTAGCTTGTTTTCTGTATTTATAGCTCTGATTCTCTGATGTTTGTTTATTTGTTTTGTTTTTAGACTCCACATATGAAGAAGATAATATAATATTTGTCTTTCTTAATTTGACTTATTTCACTTATACCCTGTAGGTCCATCCATGCTGTTGCAAATGGCGATATCTCATGCTTTTTTATGGCTGTCCAATATTCCATTATATACATATATTACATCTTCCTTATCCATTCCTCTATCAGTGGGCACTTAGGCAACTTCTATATCTTGGATCTTATAAATAATGCTGCAATAAACATAAAGGTACATACATTTGAATTGGTGATTTTGTGTTCTTTGAGTAAATACCCAGTAGTAGAATTATTGGATCATATGGTATTTCTAAGTTTTTGAGCAATCTCCATTCAGTTTTCCACAGTGATTTTACAAATTTACATTCTCATCAACAGTGCTGAGGATTTCTTTTTCTCCATATCCCCACCCATATTTGTTCTTTTTTAACTTTTTTATTTTAGTCATTCTGAAAGGTATAAAGTGATATCTCCTTATGGTTTTGATTTGCATTTCCCTAATGATTAGTGATGTTGAGGATCTTGTCATTATTGTGCTGATCACTTGTGTGTGTTCTTTCAAAAAAATGTTTATTATGATCCACTACCCATTTTTTAATTGGATTATTTGGTTTTTTTTTTGGTGTTGAGTTATAAAATGTTTTATATATTTTGGACATAAACCCCAATTATATCATTTGCAAATATTCTCTCTCGTTCAGTAGGTTGATATTTTGATTTGTTGATGTCTTCCTTTTATTTGACATAGTCCCAAAATTTATTTTGGCTTTTGTTTCCCTCATCTTAGGAGACATAACCAGAAAACTATTTCTACTACGGATGTAAGAAAAATTAATACCTGTGTTCTCTTCTAAAATTTTTATGGTTTCATGTCTTATATTTAGGTCTTTAATCCATTTTGAATTTATTTTTGTGAATTGTGTTACGAAGTGGTACAGTGTCATTCTTTTTGCATGTAGCTGTCTAGCTTTCCCAGCACTCTTTATTAAAGAGACTGTCTTTTCCATATAGTATATTCTTTCCCCTGTTGTCATAAGCATGGGTTTGTTTCTGAACTCTATTCTGTTCTATTGATCTATGTGTCTATTTTTTTTTACCATACTGTTTTGATTACCACAGCTTTGTAGTATATCTTAAAATCTATAACTGTGATACCTCCAGCTTTGTTCTTTGTGAAAGTCTGATTTAATAGTTTCAAGGAAAGATGTATAGATAGAAAGTGGAAATGAGTACAGGCAGACTTTTTAATTTATTCAATTATTTTAATGTTTATTTGTTTTTAAGAGGGAGTGGGAGTGGGAGAGGGACACAGAGAGAAGGAGACACAGAGTCTGAAGCAGGTCACAGACTCTGAGCTGTCAGCACACAGCTTGACATGGGGCTTGAACTCACAACCATGAGATCATGACCTGAGCTGAAGTTGGATGCTTAACCGACTGAGCCACCCAGGTGCCCCTCAAACTAGTTTTTAAATAGAGCTAAATACAAAACCCAAACAAAAACAATTACCTCAGAGGAGAAGTATAACCTTTGACAGTGAATATTTACATCATTTTCAGGTTTTTTTTTTAAACTTTGAATGTAAATGGACAGAATTCACCAGTCAAAAGACATAGTGTGAAAGAACGGATAAAGAAATAAGACCTGTCTATATGTTGCCTACAAGAGATGTTTTATACCTAAAGACACCTGGAGATTGAAACTAAGGGAATGGAGAAATATCTATCTTACAAATGGATGCCAAAAGAAGGCCAGAGTGGCAAAACTTATATCAGACAAAATTATTTCAAAACAAAGATTCTAATAAGAGACAAAAAAGACACTATATAATAATAAAGGTAACAATTCAATAAAAATATATAACAATTATAAATATTTATGCACTCAACATAAGAGAACCCAAATACAGAAACAGTTAAAAACAAAATAAAGAAACTAATGAATAGTAATAGAATAATAGTGGAGGACTTTAACACTCCGTTTACATCAATGGGCAGATTATCCAAACAGAAAATCAAGGAAACAAAGGCTTTAAATGACACATTGGACCAGATAGATTTAACAGAGTATATTCAGAACATTCCATCCTAATACATCTTTTCTGACCACAACACTATGAAACTAGAAGTCAGTCACAATAAAAAAAATCTGCAAAGTCCACAATTACATGGAGGTTAAAGAATATGCTACTAAACAATGAATAGATAAATCAGGAAATAAAAGAAGAAATAAAAACGTGCATAGAAACAATTGAAGATGAAAACACCATGGTCCAAAACTTTTGGGATGCAGCAAAAACTGTTCTAAGAAGGAAGTTTATAGCAATACAGGTCTACTTCAAGAAGCAAGAAAAATCTCAAATAAACAACCTAACCTTACACCTAAAGGACCCAGAAAAACAACAAACAAACAAACAAAACAAACAAAAAAATCTAAAGCCAGCAGAAGGAAATAAATAATAAAGATTAGAGCAGAAATAAATGATATAGAAACTAAAAACACACAAACAAAAATAGAACAAATCAATAAAACCAGGAGCTAGTTCTTTGAAAAAAATCAATAAAATTGATAAACTGTAGCCAGACTTATGAAGTAAAAAGAGAAAGTATTCAAATAACTAAAATCACAAATGAGAGAAAAGAAAATTCCTAGAAGCATAAAACTCACCAATACTGAAACAGAAAGAAATAGAAAATTTGAGTGGACTTATACCCAGCAATGAAATTAAATCAGTAATCAAAAAACTCCGAAAAAACAAAAGTCCAGAACCAGATGACTTCACAAGTGAGTTCTGTCAAACATTTAAAGAAAAGTTAAGATCTCTTCTCAAACTATTGCAAAAAGTACAAAAAAAGGAAAACTTGAAAATTCTTTTGGTGAGGTCAGCATTATCCCAATACCAAAACTAGATAAAGACACCACTAAAAAAAACCCAAAAAACCCTAACAGACAGATGAACATCCATGCACATCTCTGATGAACATTGATGCAAAAGAATTTAACAATTATTAAGAAAAATAATTCACCACAATCAAGTGGGATTTATTCCTGGATTGGAAGGGTCATTCAATATCTGGAAACAAATCAATGTGATACATCACATCAATCAGATAAAAGATAAGAACCACATTGATGAGGGATGGAAGCAGAAAAAAAAATGTTCACCTTTAGCTCAGAGGTCTGACCTATAGCCTTTATACTTTCCATAACAATCAAATACGTGGTGGCTGCTATGTTTTTAAAGGGTCTCATGGCTGCCTGCAAATCTCCCCAGCAGTTAATACGGAGCTGAATGATAAGCATCAGAAAACTGCTTGCAAAAGCAGTATTATCAGTAAAAATTCAAAGAAGACATTTGTGATCTAATATTCTCTGCATGTTCCCTCTCCCTTGAACACTAAGCAGAGAACCACCAGCTTCATACAGCAAGAGTGCAGCAATTTCTGCCCATAGGTCCCATCCCCATGCTATAATTAAAGCATCTTTTTGCACCAAAAATATCTCAAGAATTCATTCTTGGTCATGCACTCTCAGCCCCACGTCATTTTAGTGCCCAACGTAGGGCTTGTCCTCTTAGCTGAACTTCAAGCCCTTGGTGCAAACTCAGTGATTTATTCCTTCTTCTTTTACTTTCATTCCTGGGGCTTTTCAAGGAACACATGGATTGTTCAGGCTGCAATCCTCTAGCCTGTGGCTATTCTACGGGGAGGGAAAAAATCCTGCCTTTTGAATGGAAATTAATATTCTGGCCAGAATGGTGATGAGAACCAGAAATATGATGCCCTCTCTTTATCCCTATTCTTATAGAAAGTTGTCTTTCTATATCAGCAGGACAATTGCTAATGTTAAAACTCCTGTGTAAGGTTTCCTCCCCATGGGTCTAATGTGATCCCCTCCACATCTGTGGTCTAGCCACTTCTGGTCATGGGATATCTGCTCAGAGCTGGCCAATACCCTATTGAATTAAAACCCAACTGGGAACTGTTTCCTAAGGAAGTCAGCTGTAAAGATTACATGTGCTGCAATATTGCTTAGACCCTGATGGATTTCTATCTTTACTATTTTTCATCAGTGTCCCCTATTGACTATTTAAATTATAATATTAGGTAATTTCCCCTTGTAAAACTTTTCTAATACTTTCCATGGGTTAAAATTGGTGGGTTCTTCATGGCATAGCATGGTCTTTCCGTCCATTCACAGGCACCCATTTATAGTCTAGAGTGCAGTGGGGGAAGTGAAGGGACTCTGGCATGCCTTCTACATGGCAAAGGCTGTGTTCTTAGCATTTTTGTTTGAAGGATACTCTAGTCAGTTTGACTCTAGGAGCCTCTGGCATATCCTGTGTTCTACACCACCTGGGAGTCAGGGGGGATTCTTGGTAATGGACCTTCTCTAATTTCTAGAAACAAGGGTTCTCCTTCTTTCAGCCCCCAAGGACTAGCTGTTGGGATGCCTTTTAACTTACTGGAAATAATTTGGATTGTAAGATTTAAGAAAGGACTGATCTTCTGTAACACTGAATGGCCTCAATCCTCCTTAGGAGATGAAAAAAAAAATGGCCCATTATCACTCATTAAGCTTCAGTATGATCTGTAAGTTAGATCTCTTCTGTAGGAAACAAGGCAAAAGGACTGAGATACCCTATGTCCAGGCCTTCACAGCCCTAGATCAGGATCCCATCCTAATGGCCTCTTGTAGAATGTGTTTGTCCACTAACCAGGCTAATAAACACCCTCCCAACATACTGGATGATGATTATCTAAATAGACTTCTTTCTCCTAATAAACCCAGGTTGCTGGAGGAAACACAGACCATCCCTAATGAAAAAAAAAAAAAATGCTAAGTCTTTCACTGTTTCTCCCCTAATAGACCCATGTTACTCTTGTTGTATGTGGGGCTTCTCCCTCATTTATTTCTTGGGTTGATGGATATGATAATTGGAGGCAATTATCTGTGGTTAGTCTACCTCAGGACAGGGACTGTAAGGAATATTCCCAAGCAGTTTCCAAAACTCGTTTTGTTTTTGGGAAGTTGCTTGTCTTCTCTGGCCCAACATGGACTGCCTATTTTCACTTTTTGTTGGTGGAAAAAGCATGCCTCTGCTCATCTGTCTGAACTGATGAGCTTTAAGATCAGGAATCCTCTTTTTCTGCCCGCTGGGCTTTTACCTGCCTTCAGACTTGCTGGAGGCACCTTACCGCTTCTGCCTACCCTTCTCTTTTCTCCTGTTTCTGCATGAGCAAGGCTTGAAAAACCAGCTCCTATACTATCCTCTGTACTTCCAGTGCCATCAGTTCCTGCTCCTCTTACCCTTGCTCTCCAAGAGCAAAGAGCACACCTCCCTGGACTTAAATAAATCCACTTCAAATTTCCCCACTGGTGCCCCACATAAAAATTGACAATGGCGAACAAATTGATTTTTGAATGGACATAGGGGCAACATACTCTGTATTAAAGCTAATTTAAGTTTGTAAGTTTAATTTTTAAATTTGTTTTTATTTATTTTTTATTTTTAAAAGTTTGTTAGCTTAATTCAGACATGTCTTTAGAATTATTAGCATTAAATGTAATACTTTTATTCTACCAAGGTTTACTATAAGTCAAATAAGTTCATGTTATCTCTGTTGCAACTTGTCAGCAAAAATATGACTTAAAATGACGATTAGTTTTATCTGTCTCACAAAGTCCTCATGGATAATTGTTAAGATAGCTTTCAAAATCTTTGGTTAACTGAAAATTTTAAAGTTTGCAAAGTTAGATGACAAATTGGGTTAAACTCATTAGATATTCAAGTATTTTCCAAATAAGATAAAATACTAAAACATTGATTACTAAATATAGGTTTGTGCTTTTGGTTTCTTATTGCAGAGAAGCTGAGGATACCTATGTCTGTTGCTAAATATGCTTTATGCTTTATTAAAACATTGTCTATGGAAAAATATGTTTTTAGAAATTATGAAATGTGCAGGCAATTCACAATTGGTTACTACATAATTTTCAGCAGAGACTAAGGTTTATAAGAGTTAAAATTGTACAAAATGTAATTAAGACTGATGGAAATAAGAGAAGCAACTCTATATGCAAGAAAAGATGTGTGTTTAATAAGAAAGATACAAGAATGGGAATATATTTTGATGAGGGGAAAAGACAGTAATTTTGTTCTAAAATGAGACTGGTTTTTTGGAGAGAAAAGGCTTAGAAAAAAATCTGAATGAAAAAGAAAGTTGCAGAAGGTTGGTGAAGGAAAAGCTTTGGAAAGTAATTTTATATATGGCCAGGAATAAGTTGAAATGAATGGTTTTTAAAAGTACAATGATATAAGAGGGAAATTCTGCTTTTTTCTCTCTTAAGAAGACAAAGTGTTCTTGGATTGTTGGTCTTCTCATGATAAGAAAATGTAAACAAAGTTTTTTTTTTTTTTCTTTATCTGACCCAAAACCACAGTTTCTATGTTTGTCTTTATCAGGTCTTTGATTACTTAAGAGAACTGCAACTTCTCAATATTAAAGGAGTTAAGTTTTGCTAACACCTGTATAGCCTTCTGTAGAATCTATTATTGCCATCCTGGGTAAATAGGTAATTAAATATTAAATTTATAATGACCTGTAATCCTACGTAAGCATGTTCTTTAAAACTTTCTGAGGTTTTTACCAAACTTCTTGAGATTTAAATGGAAAATTAAGTCTTTTTAATTAATTAGGTTTATTTATTTGGTGTGTTAAGTTACTTGGAAAGCACTGTCAAACCAGTGATGATAAAACTTATGTTGTGTTCTATGGATAAATGCTCTGCCTATTCTAGAAAATACATGAAATTCCTGACATTTTAATATGTCCTGGTAAAAGGTCATTACTTAAATTATTGAAATGTGTGTCACAGAAATAACCATATTCTTTGTTAATTGCATTATAATGAACTCTCATTCAGATCTTTATGTCCATTTTTTGAAGTTTTTTTTTTTTTTTGTCATTTATAGTTATTGTTCTGATGCTGTCACAGCATGTGTTTCATCTTCAAGGAGATTCTAAAAAGGACTTTTGACAAACGCAGGGTTTTGATATCTCTAAAATTATGGGTAAGAATTTCCATAGTTCTGGAAATTCTTACCCAGTTCTGTGTTGCTGGTGCAGAGCCTGCTTTGGATTCTTTCTCTCCCTCTGTCTCTGCCCCTCCCCCACTTGTGTGTGTGCGTGCTCTCTCCCTCTCTCTCTCTCTTTCTCTGTCTTTCAAAATAAATAAATATAATAAACTTAAAAAAAAGATGTTAAATATTCCTTTGTGAATAAATTAAATCATTTAACTTTTCTCCCTTTCTAAACCCTCATAGTGAGAATTCTTTTTTTCATGGCAATTACAGTTATAAGTTCAATAAGAATTTGTTCCCTGTGTAACAGGACACCATTGGAAACATTGGCTATATTACCAAGGCTTTGAGTGGATTGTAATATTTCAGAGAGACATGCATAGACTCAGATATGACCAGGCAGTTTTATTGACTTTATGGAGCCAATGGAGTCCCTTGGAAATGTTTACCTGATACTTTGTTTACAAAGTTCCTAGCAGTGCCTAGGTGAGTAAAGAATGTCACTTCCCGGAAGGTGCGGGAAACTCAGAATACTTTGGGGACCTTGAGAGTTAGGAATTTACCCAAATCAATAGATATTGCAGGCAAGTCTGAGAGCAAGTATTTGGCCTGGTACTGGCCTCAAGAGACTATTAAAAGTTAAATCTAGAAATTCTTTATAAAAAGTTCCAGCAAAACAGAGTTTAAAGGATCTATATGATCATTGACTATTATTGCTGAGTTTATGTAAATAATTAGGCCACGTTTGTTAAAACTGGACTTGTTTTATAAACAAATTAGTCTTTATTTGTCTATCTCTGGAAATAAGGGTGAATTTAGAGAAAGTATGTTTCAGTTACACATCCTTATGGATGTTAGATTCTAGTTTTGATTGTCTTTAAATGTTGCCTAAGCTAGATAACTTGAGGTAAACGTCAGAAAGATTGTCATAATGGCTCATATACAGACAATCTTCCTGTTTGTTACTCTGTGGGGATAATAAAAAGGAACCCATAGGCATATGATTATTTAAAGAGCCAGACAATGGGATGGACTCCTCAACAATTATATAACTCATCTGTCACCTTGATAAATTCTTTTTTTTTTTTTTTTGAGAGAGAGACAGAGAGAGCACTAGAAGGCTAGAAGGAGAGGGAGAGAGAGAATCTTTGACATGGGGCTCAGTCTCACGACTGTGAGATCATGACCTCACTCAAAATCGGATGCTTAACTGACTGAGCCACCTAGATGCCCTGATCAATTCTGTGTAGCTGGGATAATGAAATCACCCCTTAAAAGCCAAAGCATACCTCATTCCATGTGGTTAACTATGCACTTATGGAAATAATATGTCCCTACCTTTCTTATAATTGGATTAGATAATACACTTGGGGATGCCCTTTTCTCCAAGACAAGTCATCTCCCACTTGTCAGTGAATATTCATAATTACAATTTTTAGACTACACATCAGGCAAAGAAGCCTTCTTAATGGTTTGTTCCTTAGTCACGTCTATCTTGAGAGCCACCTCTATCGATGTAAAATTACAAATGAAGGCTTTTTTTTTAAATTTTTTTTTCAACATTTATTTATTTTTGGGACAGAGAGAGAGACAGAGCATGAACGGGGAAGGGGCAGAGAGGGAGGGAGACACAGAATCGGAAACAGGCTCCAGGCTCTGAGCCATCAGCCCAGAGCCTGACGCGGGGCTCGAACTCCCTTACCGACCGCGACATCGTGACCTGGCTGAAGTCGGACGCTTAACCGACTGCGACACCCAGGCGCCCCTACAAATGAAGGCTTTAAATAAGCATGTAGTAGCCACCTTTAACCAAACTCAACATGTAGTTACACAAATTCAAAAAGTGGCCTCCCAAAACCTAATGGCCCTTAATATCCTCACGGCAAGCCCGAGAAAATGTTACTCTACTAATATTGAGACTAAATGTTGTGTATATACTCCAAATGACTGATAATGAATCCAAAGTTTTAGCAGAAGTGCACATAAGACTTAAGTTGTAACTCTTTTTTACAATGGGTACAATATTACACTGATTTACAAAACCAATCTTCATGCTTGATTTGTGGTTTACTCCCCATATCAAGCACTTCAGACCTCCCTTGGTGGGTTTCTCCATTACAAGGTACAGATTGGCATTATTTACATCGATACATAGCCAGTATGATACATTACCACAATACCAGTACATATAGGATATTCTTATTAGTAAAAAAAAAAAAATGTTTCTTGCTAGCTTATGGTAAATATTACATGGGACTTTCCATAAGATGCTTTTCTCTATGAAGGTAGGCTCACAATAATAAATTTCCTGACCATGTAGTCCTTCTTATGGATACACCCAGAGGATTATATCAAATATGGGATGGCTCCCCTAAGAATCCTGTGAACATGCCATTATTTCACAGGCAACTGATTGGTTTGCTACTGACTGGACTAGGAATTAGATAGTTAGAACATAATAGAACACAATGGTTATGTGGGTCACATTAATGACCATGGCTTCTACCAGGCTGGACTGGAAGATATATTATAGCTTATTCCTGGAAAAATGGCTGTAACACTAAGTCTATCACAAGTCTGGCTAATCTTACCATGATGGACAACATCTATGTTCCTTTGGTATGGCTATGTGACATCTATTTTTCTTCCATCCATAGGTTTAGAAGATGTCATATGGCACATGGAGCTCTTGATAAATACAAAATGAAGAAGGCCTTACATGATTTTCAAAATAGCATTACATTATTGAACACTAAAATAACTCAAAAGTGTAAAGAAATTTTAGAAAATAGAATGAGGGGCACCTGGGTGGCTTTGTCAGTTAAGCATCTGACTCATAATCTCAGCTCAAGCCTTAATCTCAGGGTTGTGAGTTCAAGCCCCATCATAAGCTCTGCACTGAGCATGAAGACTACTTAAAAAGAGAGAGAGAGAGAGACAGAAAATAGAATGATATTAGATGTCTTAACAGCAGGTCCAGGAGGAATATTTGCCATTATTAAAGTGGAATGTTGTGTCCACATTCTAGATTATAACAAAAATATATAAGAATATTATGCAGCCATAAAAACAAATGAAATCTTTCCATTTGCAAGGACATGATGGATTTGGAGAGTAAAATGCTAAGCAAAATAAGTCAGTCAGAGAAAGACAAATACCATATGATTTCTCTCATATGTGGAATTTAATTAAAAAAATGAGCAAAAGAAAAGAGAGAGAGAGACAAAACCAAGAAACAGAGATTATAGAGATTGTAGGACTTTTGCAGATAATATTTATATTATACAGAACAAACTGATGGTTGACAGAGGGGAGAAGGGTGAGGGGCTGGGTAAAATAAATGATAGGGATTAAGGAGTACACTTGTTGTAATTAGCACTGAGTGATGTATGTAATTGTTGAATCACACCTGAAACTAGTATAACACTGTATGTTACTAACTGGAGTTAAAATTAAAACTTAAAAAAGTTGATGCAGGGGTGCCTGGGTGGCTCAGTTGGTTGAGCCTCTGACTTCAGATCAGGTCATGATCTCACACTCCGAGCCCCGCGTTGGGCTCTGTGCCAACAGCTCAGAGCCTGGAGCCTGCTTCGTATTCTGTGTCTCCCCCTCTCTCTGCCCCTCCCCTGCTCATGCTCTGCCTCTCTCTGTCTCAAAAATAAATAAAAAAACATTACAAAAATTGATGCAGTCTTATATATATTAAAATTTTGACTGTACATTTAATACTCTTCAATGTAAAATTTCAGGCCCAGATGGCTTCAGTAGCAAATATTTTAAGACCCAAAAAAGAGAATTAATATCAGTCTTTTACCAAAATATCCAATCAAGAGAAAAAGGGGTATAAAAAAAAGAAAAAAAGAAAACAAAACAAAACAAAACAAAACAAAAAGGGAGGGAGCACTTCTCAATTTAATTTATGTAGCTAGAAAAACTCTAGTACCAAAGCACAACAAAGATATTTTAAGAATGAAAATTACAAATTATGAGGCTGGGGAGATGCCTGGGTGGCTCAGTCAGTCAAGTGTCCAACTCTTGATTTTGGCTTAGGTCATCATCTCATGGTTTCATGAGTTCGAGTCTCACATCAGGCTCTGTACAGGCAGCATGGAGCCTGTTTGGGATTCTCTCTCTCTCCCTCTCTCTCTCTCTCTCTCACTCTTTCTCTGCCCCTTCCCCACTTGCACTGACCACTAAGAACTCTTTAAGATGTCATGATGCTTCACTCCCACTTGGATGCATGTGTACATACATACTTTCTAAAACTTGATAAATCCAACTGTAGGCAAAAATATAGAACAACTTGAACTCTCCTACATTACTGGTAGTAATATAAAATGAAACAACCACATTGGAATTTATCAATATCTTCTAATATTAATGTTAAGATGAACCTATACTCATGTTGACTGTAAAACAATATTACTAAGATATATTTGTTATATATATTGACATGTATGATAATAATAGCATCAAAGATATTCCCAAAATTGAAATAAAGTGTCTGAGGTCCATGGTATTGTATACAAGTTAAATGTAACTTTAAAAAATATTTATTTATTTATTTATTTATTTATTTATTTATTTATTTATTTAGAGAGTATGAGTGAGGAAGGGGCAGAGAGACAGAGAGACAGGCACGCACACAGATAATCCCAAAGAGGTTCCATGGTCAACACAAAACCACACAGGGGACTCGATCTCACCCTGAGAGATCATGACCTGAGCCTATATCAAGAGTCAGATGCTTAACCAACTGAGCCACTCAGACACCCTAAAAGTAACTTTTAACACATTCTAATAAATCAAGAGTGTATGTTGTATTCTCTATGGTATATCCAAGAAGCTAAACAAGAGTGAAATTAAATGATCAAAAAAATCATTACTAGAAAAAGCAGGAAATGAAAGAGCACTAATACACAAATAGTAAAATAATAAATTAAGGCATAGGTAAATCAGTAACCTCATTAAAGTAAGAGGACAAAATAATCCAGATTACAAAGACTATCTGATTGGATAATATTTAAAAAAGTTGACCATATACTGATTTTTAAGAAACAGACTTTAAATATTCTTTTTTTAAATGTTTATTTATTTTTGAGAGAGAGAGAGACAGCATGAGTGGGGGAGGGGCAGAGAGAGGGGGACACAAAATCCAAAGCAGGCTCCAGGCTTCAGGCTGTCAGCACAGAGCCCGATGAGGGGCTTGAATTCACAAACCGCGAGATCATGACCTGAGCCAAAGTCGAATGCTTAACCAACTGAGCCACTCAGGTGCCCCTAGGAAACAGACTTTAAATATACAAAGATAGTTGAAAGTAAAATTATAGAAACTCTGAAAGCATTAATTAAAAGGAGACTAGTTGCCAGATAAAGCAGTCTTTCAGGAAAATAGCAGTACTACATAAAGGGAAGGATATTTAATAGCAATAATAGGATCAATCTATAAAAAAGATATCAAAATCCTAAATGTATGCTTATACAAAATAACATCAAATTATATAATGAAAAATTTTACAGATATACAGAAGAAATAAAGTTAAAACCACAGTGAGAGAATTTAATATAACTCATTAACTAATAAGATATATAGACAGCTATAAGTAGACATTCTAAACAACTCAATTAACAAGAACACATGGGATATTTAATTCAGAATTCAAGTACACATGGGATATTTAACAAATTGGCATTATCTGGCCATAAAATAATTTACAACAGATTAGATTATAAGTTCAAATTTGAAGGTTAAAAAATATAGAATATATTAGAAGAGACTATTTTCATGACCTTGTGATTGAAATGTTTTGAAGAGGACATTTATTATCAGGGAGATAAAAATAACAATTTAGTACTAAAATTAAGAATTTATATCTCAATGCTGATCTGTAAGTCAAAGTACCTTGTAAAGTAATATACAATATACAATTGAATATATTGTTTTCATGATCAATGGGCTTTGGCTATTAAATCACCAACTTAAGCCTGAACTATATAAATCCTTTTTGTTTCCTCTACTGGCAAAAATAAATGGAACTAAGAAAGAACTGTTTGCAACAAATCACATGCTATCATTGCCTCATATGGGCACAGTTAAGTATATTTCCTTTATTTTTTAATGACCTATTGCATATATTAGAGAGATAGTAACATTTTGACCAATTCAATAAACATAAAATTTAGCTGCAGTATTTGTCCACAAAGTGAGACTGTCATGCTGATCGATAAAAAAACAATGATGAATAAGTCCTTTATTTCTTCCTGTATGACAGTATATGAGGTTGCATGGTACAAGCAGTCAGACCACCCATTAAGAGCAGTTTTATTAATAGTACCTGCTTACATAAGGGTGCTTCATTTATCAACTTCATTGACTGAGACAAAATGCTTATGCCACTGGCAAAGGCTGGCTCAGCCGAGGGGCAAAGAAATAGCAACTGCAAGAAAGTCACTTAAAGAATTGGTCCTGCTTGAATCAGCCACCTTAGAGATGTCCTTAATTGTTTAGCTGAAGAAAAGGAATTGTGGAATAAAAATTTTTTTTCATAAACTGGTATTCCTAATGATTCCTTATATAATTATAATTATATAAGTAGAGAAGAGAGGATCAAGTGTTATCCAGGTTTCCTGATTCATACCATAATTCAACAGAATTATTTGAATACCCTCAGCATTTTGATGCTAATGTTTGTTTATATAACCAAGGCAGAGTGGAAATTTGTTCCATATAGTTTATGAAGAATTCCTTGGAAAATTTGATGTCAACTCATGGATTATTTGATCAGCAAGATGTGGATTTGATTTAGTCTATTGTGTTGAGAACCATGGCATCCTGAGGTATGCATTCTTTGGCATCACATGATAAATGAAGATAAGAGTCTCCTTATTTCAGAATAATCAGTAGAAAGGCAACTTAATTAGGAAAGCATCTGTGTTATAAGATACATTTTAAAAATAAACCCACATTTTATTAATTTAGGAATATAGATAAACCTGGCAATATCAGTCCTATTAAATAGAAAACTATTCTACCTTAGCAGTTTTAAGAAATTTAGAAATTGTTTTTGTTGTTGCTTAGTCAAAGCTAAACTTCAACTCAGTATCTGTTCACATTTTTTAGCAATTTTCTAATTAGCAGGATCTTATTAGGTTTCAGTAAGCATATATTAGGTTTGAGTTTTCACTTTTCATGGATAGGAGGGAAACTAAAACCAAAACAAATCCACACATCACATATTTAATGAAATAAAGAAAGAAAATGCAAACTTCAAATTTAAGTGATGCTTATAGCACTTAAATCAACAAAGTCAGCTTAGAGTCCCACATGAAAAAATGTAAATGGCACAATTAATTGAACAGGTATATATTTTTAGTTTTATTTATTTATTTTGAGAGAGAGAGAGAGAGAGAGAGAGAGAGCGAGAGCATGCAAGTGGGAGAGGGACAGAAATAGAAGGAGAGAGAGAAACCCAAGCAGGCTCCATGCTGTCAGGATGCACAGAGCCTGACGTGGGCTCAATCCCATGAGCCTTGAGATCATGACCTGAGACAAAATTGATGTGAATGCTTAACCAACTGAGACACCCAGGCACTCCAATTGGATAGTTTTAATGTTTATATATAGAAATCTATGCTCTACAAATAAAAAAAAATCATTTTCTTTCTGATGTCTGATGATGTATTTTTTTAAATTTCCATACATTAGACCACAAAGTAAATCTCAATAAATTTCAAAAAGTGGAAATAATCAAGAAAGTTTTCTCTGATCGGGGAGCCTGTGTGGCTCAGTCAGTTAAGAGGCCAACTTCCAATCAGGTCATGATATTGCAGTCTGTGAGTTTGAGGCCCGCATCGGGCTCTGTGCTGGTAGCTCAGAGCCTGGAGCCTGCTTCTATTTCTGTGTGTCTCTCTCTCTCTGCCCCTCCACCCCTCGTGCTCTGTCTCTCTCTGGCTTTCAAAAATGAATAAATATTAAAAAAAAAATAGTTTTCTCTGATCATAGTGTAATGATGCATCCATCTAATTAATAACAAGATCAGATAGCAAACACACTAATAAAAAATAATTTTCATCTGAAATTAAAACAAAATAATTTTGTTTTTAATGTTTTTATTTATTTTTAACAGAGACAAAGACAGCGCATGAGCGGGAGAGGGACAGAGAGAGGGAGACACAGAATCCGAAGCAGGCTCCAGGCTCTGAGCTGTCGGCACAGAACCTGACACGGGGCTTGAACTCACAGACTGCGAGATCATGACCTGAGCCTAAGTTGGACACTCAACTGACTGAGCCACCCAGGTGCCCCTGAAATTAAAAATTTTAACTGCTGAGTAAAATTTCAGATTTCCTAGAAAAGAACAGTTGTGAAAACATTACATATCATAACATCTGGGATAAATCTATTTCTAAAACAGCATGCAGAAAAAATGAAAACAAAATATGTTACTTTTGAGGGGTGCCTGGGTGGATCAGTCAGTTAAGTGTCCAACTTTGGCCCAGGTCATGATCTCATGGTCCATGAGTTTGAGCTCCACATCAGGCTCTCTGTTGTCAGCAATGGACCCTCTTTGGATCCTCTGTTCTCCTTTCTCTGCCCTTCCCCAGCTCTCTCTCTCTTCAAAATAAATAAATATTTAAAAAGAAACTTTAAAACAATATGATACTTGTATAATAGATAATAATAAATGACTTAAGCAACTGAATAAAAATTTTGAAAAAAATGACAAAATAAACAGGAGCAAAATAACATTAATAACATTTGAATTAATAAACTTTATATCTAGTTTCATTTGATGTCTTTATTAATATTTGCAATAGCTTTCTTTGTATTTTTTTCAAGCACATATATAAACATAAGACTGAAGTATGTCTTTTTTAAAGTGAGTGTTTATTATTTGATATATTTGAAACTTCATGTATAGTCAAATTATAGGAAGTGTGATTTGTCTTTATTATTCCTAACTTTATTTTTAAAACTATTCTCTAACATACATATATACAAATCATGGTTAAAAAAGAAAACACTTAGGGATACTGAAATTGTTCATTGTCTCCATACTTCAATAAGTCCCAAGTCATGTCTGATTCCTTTCTTATTAACAGAAAAGGACAATATTTTGAGTCACCCCCTCAGCCTCCTGTTCTGGAGACTCTTCCCTCTGCTAGAAATTTACTGAAGTCAAGATGTCATCTCTGACCATGTATCTGTGTTGTACCAGGTCCCTAAAATTTAGAATTTTGAAACCCAGCCATGAGCCTAGATAAAACACAGGAGCACTGTGCTGCTGGGTAGGTATATGGCTTGGATGCAGATAAGGTGAAGGCAGAGATATGATAGAAGTCTGGGACACAAGAGGGAGTCTGTTCACGCTTCTGTGAGGGCTTCCTAAAATGTGGCAGCACAAACTTCCCTCTTCAGGGAAGAGAGTGAGCTGGTGACATTTTTCAACCCTTCTATCAGCACAAATGGACTTCAGTAAGTGGCATAACCCCCACGGTGGAAGCTTGAACTATTTACACCAAACCCTATACCCTTGCACTCTGCAGATGTCTTTTTCATTAGGGCAAGTGTTATTGAGAGCCAGAGCACCAATGGGCCTCACTCTCAGTAGACCAGCACAAACCCCCTGCATGCATCAAGACAGTTTTCCTTCTGGGAGTACATCTAGGAGAGGTGGCACTGCCTCTCACGGGGAAGAAGAGCCAGCAGGCACCCCTAAGCTGCCCCATTAATTAGCAAAGCAGCCAAAGCTCCTGCTGAAGGCAGATACTTGGGAAGACAATTTTTGGCTGCTTTCTACCATAAACTCCAAGCCTCTGCACAATCATGGTACAGTGTTTCTGCGACAAATGGATGCCAGCCACCATTTGGCAAGATGCTCCCCCAGAAGGTCAATACAAGTCCATGCCATGCCAGGTCCTAAAATTTGGAGTTTCAAAGCACAGCCATGCACCTGAGATAAAACATAGGAGCACTTTTTGACCAGATGGGAAGACAGCTGAAGGGTGCCACATATAGGCTGAAGGCAAGGAAGTGGCAGAAGCCTAGGACACAAGAGAGGTTGTTTGCTTTTCTTTGAGGGCTTCCTGAACAGTGGCAGGTGTGAACTCCTCTCTGATAAAGAGAGAGGGTTGACACCACTTTTCACCCCTCCCACCATCACAGATGGACTTCAAAAAGGAGCACAATACTCACAATTGAGCCTTGAGCCCCTTACACCAAACCCCAGCCCCTTATGTTCTGCAGGAGTATCTGTACTAGGGCAAAATGCACCTGACAGTCAGAGAAGCAGTGGGACCCTCCCTAGATGACCAGCACAATCCCCTTGCATGAACCAGGTCTTCTGAACACAAACTACTGCAAAGCTTCTGCTGCAGTGGAAATAAGACCAGGCACAATCGGTCCTAACACATGAAAGACTGAGGCCTAGACAAAATACCAAGATGTTGGAATTCCCAAAAGAAAGAACAAGAAGAGGTCATGGCCAGGGAGCTAATAAAAAAACAGATATGCAATATGCCTGAACCAGAGTTTAAAACAACAATAATAAAGATAATAACTGGGCTTGAGAAGAACATAAAAGAAACCAGAGAGACCCTTACTGAAGAGATAAAAGACTTAAAAACTATTCAGATTGAAATTTAAAAAGCTGTAATACAAAATTGACTGGATGTAATGGCTGCAAGGATAGAAGAAGCAGAGGAATGAATAAGTGATGTAGAAGATCAAATTATGGAAAATAATATAGTGGAAAATAAGAGGGAAAGAAAAATATTGGATTGCAAATGGAGATTTGGGGAACTCAGCAACTCCATAAAGGTTAATAGCATTCATATCACAGGAATTCCAGAAGAGAGGAAAAAAGGAGTGGAAGGTTTATTTGAGCAAATTATAGCTGAAAACTTCCCTAATCTAGGGAAAGAAACAGACATCTAAATCCAGGAGGCACAGAGAACTTCCATGAAAATTAAAAAAGCAGACCAACACCAAGACATACCATAGTAAAATTTGCAAAATACACAGATAAGGAAATAATCATGAAAGCATCAAGGGAAAAGAAATCCCTAAACTACAAGGGAAGATAAATAAGGTTATCAGCAGATCTTCTCACAGAAACGTGGCAGGTAAGAAGGGGGTGGCATGATATATTCAACATGATGAATGGGAAAAATATGCAACCAAGAATACTTTATGCACCAAGGCTGTCATTCAGAATAAGAGAGATAAAAAGTTTTCCAGACAATCAAAAACTAAAGAAGCTCATGACCACTAAACCAGCCCTGCAACTAATATTAAAGGGGACTCTTTGAGTGGGAAAGAAAGACCAAAAGCAATAAAGACTAAAAAGGAACAAAGAAAATCTCCAGAGAAAACTGGTACTTTATAGGTAATACAATGGAAGTAAATTCATGTCTATCAGTAATCACTCTGAATGTAAATGGACTAGATACTTTAATCAAAAGGCATAGGGTATCAGAATGGATAAAAAAAAAAAAAGACCTGTGGTGCCCAGGTGGCCCAGTCAGTTAAGCATCTGATTGATTTTGGCTCAGGTCATGATCTCACGATTCATGGGTTTGAGCCTTGTGTCAGGCTCCCCACTGAGCATGGAGCCTGCTTGGGCTTCTCTTCCTCTGTCACTCCCCTTGGCCCCTAACAATAAACAAACAAACAACAACAACAACAGCAACAACAACAACAACAAAACTTATCTTTATGCTGACTACAAGAGACTTATTTTGGACCCCAAGACACTTCCATATGAAAGTGAGGAGATGGAGAAACATCTATCATACTAATGGACATCCAAAAAAGCCAATGTAGCCATAATTATTTCAGAGAAAATAGATTTTAAAACAAAGACTGAAACAAGAGATTTAGAAGGGAGAATTATATCAAAATTAAGGGGACTATCTAACAAGAAGATCTAACAATTATAAATATTTCTGCCCCTAACATGAAAACACCCAAATGCATAAAACAATTAATAACAAACATAAGAAACTAATTGATAATCATATAATAATAGTAGGGGACTTAAACACCCCACTTACAACAATGGACAGATCATTAATGCAGAAAATCAACAAGAAAACAAAGGCTTTGAATGACACTCTGGACCAGATGGACTTAATAGATACATTCAGAACATTTCATGTTAAACTAGCAGAATATACATTCTTCTCAAGTGCATATGGGACATTCTCCAGAATGTACCATGTACTGGGTCACAAATGAGCCCTCATCAATAAAAAAAAAAAAAAAAAAAAAAAGATTGAGATCATACCATGCATATTTTCAGAACAAAATGCAATGAAATTTGAAGTCAAACACATGAAAAAAAAATTGGAAAGGCCATAAATACATAGAGTTAAAGAATATCCTACTAAAGAGTGATTGGATTAACTAGGAAAATAAAGGAGAAATAAAAATACATGGAAACATAGAAAAATGAAAACATAATAGTCCAGAACCTTTTGAATGCAGAAAGATGGTCGTAAGAGGAAAGTATATACCATACAGGCCTACCTCAAGAAACAAGAAAAGTCTCAAATATTCAACCTAACTTATACCTAAAAGAGTTAGAAAAGGAGCAGCAAATAAAGTCTACACCCAGCAGAACAAGGGAAATAATAAAGATTAGAGCTCAACAAATGACACACAAATAAAAAACAATAGAAGAGATCAATGAAACTGAGAGTTGGTTCCTTGACAGAATTAATAATATTGACAAACCCTAATCAGACTTATCAAAAAGAAAAGATAAAGGATCCAAATAAATAAAATCATGAATGAAAGAGGCGAGATCAAACCTACACCATATAAATACAGTTTTAAGAGGATATTATGAAAAACTGTATGTCAATAAATTGGACAATCTGGAAGAAATTGACAAATTCATGGAAACATACAAACTACCAAAATGTAAAAGGAAAAATTAGAAAATTTGAACAGACTCATAACTAGCATAAGGAATCAATATTCAAAACTCTTCCCACAAACAAAAGTCCAAAGCCAGATGGCTTCCCAGGGGAATTCTACCAGACATGTCAAAAACAGTTAATACCTATTCTTCTCAAACTATTTCAAAAAATAGAAATGGAAACAAAACTCCTAACTCCTTCTACAAGGTCAGAATTACCTTGATTCCAAAACCAAAGACACCACTAAAAAGGAAAATTAAAAGCCAATGTCCCTGATGAACATGGATGCAAAAATTCTCAACAAAATGCTAGCAAGTTGAATCCAATAGTACATTAAAATAATTATTTATCATGACCGAGTAGGATTTATGCCTGAGTTGGATGTGTGGTTATATATTCACAAATCAAGACACAGGTGTCCACTCTCACCATTGTTATTTAATGTAGTACTGGAAGTCCTGGCCTCAGCAATCAGAAAACAAAAATAAATAAAAGGCTTCCAAATAGGCAAGGAAGAAGCCAAACTTTCACTATTTGCAGATAATATGATACTCTATGTAGAACACCAGAAAGACTCCATCAAAAAAAACTGCTAGAACTGAATTCAGCAAAGTCTCAGAATATAAAATCAATGTACAGAAATCTGTTGAATTTCTACACACTCAGTAATGAAGCAGCAGAAAGAGAAATCAAGGAATCAATCCCTTTTACAATTGCACCAAAAAACATAATATATCTAGGAATAAACCTAACCAAAGAGGTGAAAGATCTTTACTATGAAAAGTATAGAACATTTATGAAAGAAATTGAAGAGGACACAAAAAAAGGAAACACATTCCATGCTCATGGACTGGAAGAACAAATATTGTGAAAATGTCTATAATACCCAAAGCATTCTACACATTTAATTCAATCCCTATCAAAATACCACCAGAATTTTTCACAGAGCTAGAACAAACAGTTCTAAAATTTGTATGGAACCACAAAAGACCTCAAATAACCAAAGCAACCTTGAAAAACAAAAGCAATGCTGGAGGCGTCACAATTCCAGACCTCAAGGTATATTACAAAACTGTAGTGTACAACACGTTGTGTTACTGGCACAGAAACAGACCCATAGATCAATGGAACAGAACAGAAAACCCAGAATTGAACACACAATTCTATGCTCAACTAATTTTCAACAAAGCAGGAAAAAATACTCAATGGAAACAAAGACAGTCTCTTCAATAAATGTTGTTGGGAGTACTGGATAGCGACATGCAGAAGAATGAAATTGGACAACTGTCTTACACCACAAAAAAAAATACATTCAAAATGGATAAAAGACCTAGTGTGAGACAGGACACCATCAAAACTTTTTAGTAGATATGTCACTGGAGTCAAAGGAAACAAAAGCAAAAATGAACTATGGGAACTCATAAAGAAAAAAACTGCCCAGCAAAAGAAACAATCAACAAAACTAAAAGGCAGCTGAGGGAATGGGAAAAGATATTTGCAAAAGACATATTTGATAAAGGCTTAGTATCAAAATCTATAAAGAACTTATCCAACTCAACACTCATAAAACAAATAATCCAATTTAAAAATGGGCAGAAAATATGAATACACATTGATCCAAAGAAGACATGCAGATGACCAGAAGTCACATGAAAAGATTATCAACATCACTCATCCTCAGGAAAAGACAAATTAAAACACAATGACATACCACCTCACACCTGTCAGAATAGCAATATTAACAACACAGGAAGCAACAGGTTAGGTGAGGATGTGGAGAAAGCTGAATCCCCTTACACTTTTGGGATTGCAACTGGTGCAGCTACTCTGGAAAACAGTATAAAGTTTTCTCAAAAAGTTAAAAATAGAACTATCCTACCATTCAGTATTTGCACTACGAGGTATTTCCTCAATGAATACAAAAATACTGATTGGAAGTGACGCGTGCACCCTGATGTTTATAGCAGCATTAACAACAATAGCTAAATTATAGAAAGAGCCCAAATGTCCAACGACTGATGAAGAAATAAAGAAGATGTGGTATAGATATCATTCAAAAAATGAAATCTTTTCATTTACAAAGACATGGGTGGAGCTAGAGTGTATTAAGCTAAGCTAAATAAGCCAGTCAGAGAAAGACAAATGCCATATGATTTAACTCGTATGTGGAATTTAAGAAAGAAAACAGATGAATATAGGGGAAGGGGGAAAAAGAGAGGGATGAAAACCATAAAAGACTCTTTTTTTTTAATTTTTTTTAACGTTTTTTAATTTTTGAGACAGAGCATGAACGGGGGAGGGGCAGAGAGAGAGGAAGACACAGAATCGGAAGCAGGCTCCAGGCTCTGAGCCATCAGCCCAGAGCCCGACGCGGGGCTCGAACTCACGGACCGTGAGATAGTGACCTGGGCTGAAGTCGGATGCTTAACCGACTGAGCCACCCAGGCGCCCCTAAAAGACTCTTAACTATAGAAAACAAACTGAGGGTTGATGGAAGGGAGGTGGGTGGGGAATGGGCTAAATGGGTGATAGGTATTAAGGAGGGCACTTGTGTTGAGCCCTGGGTATTATACGTAAGTGATGAATCACTAAATTCTATTGCTGAAATCAATATTGCACTATGCTAACTAACTAGGATTTATATGAAACAAAGACATCATCTCTGGGGCCAGTGACAAATCCATGATGCTTTGGGATGCTTTCTCCATTGCCATCACTGTCATCCTCATCATATCAACATTGACATCCATCCTTGTCACTATCTATAGTAATGACATTGCCACTCTGTCATTACCGCCCTCCCTTCTTTTTCTAAAAACAAAAGTGTCCTAAAGGACACTGACAGTACCAGGATTGATGCTCTGTCTGAATAAATAGAAACTTAGACTTTTGCTAAAAGGAAAACAACAGAAATGATTTCAGATAAACTCTTCTCGCTTTTCTGCTCAATGAATAGGCAGGCTCAAAACATCATGGGTTCATTCCTTTTGTTTCATTGTCTTCTTGTTTTCCCCTCACTAGAACAGGGCTAAAAGAAGCAACTTAAATTTCTGAGAGAGTGAAACTGCAGACTATCTCTTTCACAGTTTTGGGAATGCTTAGTTTGGAGAATATATTAGATCTCACATAGAGTTAGAATAACTCTGCTGCTGGCACTAGTTTTTTTTTTCAATTTTCATCTTTTCTTCCCAGTTATCTCAACTGCTTTTGTAAACATCATTTCCTTTTCCTTAAGCCATTGGAATTTTTCAGCTCTAAATAAAATTAGAATCACTTGGGGCTAGGGATTTAAAAAAATACATGTTAAAAAAAATAAAACTTTTTTTTAATTTAAAAAAGATGATCTAATTTTTATCTTGGATCTGTGGGTACAGATGTGTATCTGAGCATTGTTATTTATTCTTAATCTCTATGTGAGGTGTGCAGCTGTAAGAGTGATTCTCTGCACAATCATTTCTATTTATAGCTCCAGAGGATAGGCTTAGAGTTTGAAAACTCCCATATTCTTTACATGCTGAGAAGATCCATAATGCCAGATTTTAGAGCTCCCTATGATCAGTGTAAATAGAGTAATACTAAATAGCAAATGCTTTACTGCATTACACTTCATGTTCTCATACATTTATCAAATCTAATATTTTGGTTAATAAAAGGATCCATGTGTCCTTCATTGCAAATTCCTTAAAGGCAGGAATGCATCTGATTTTCTTTGTTTCTTCTTCACCAGTGCCTTGCAAATTGCCTTGGTTCCATTCATGTGCAGAAAAAAAATACTAATATGAATAACCAAGATATTAATGACATTTATATCCCCAGTCTTATTCTTATTTAAGCTTTAGATTCATGTACTCAATTGATCACTTATTATTAAATAGTAATGTGGAGTTCCCCTGCCTTCATTTCTAGAAAATCTCTTGCCAATAACCACATCCTAATTATCAAGTGGCTGAGGCCAAAAATGTGTCAGCCAACCACGTTCTCTCCCTTTCTATTTCATTAGAGAGAAGTTTTACTAGCTATTTCTCCAAAATAAATCTGGAATTAATCCACTTTTTTCTATCTCCATGCTACCACTCTGGTCAATGATTTTTTAGTGTCTCCCTGGGCTACTGATATTACCTCATATGTAGTCTTCCAGTTTCCATTGTTTTCCTTCCCTAGTCTTTTCACCAAACAACAGGAAAAGGAATCTTAAAAAAAATAAAAAGCTTTACTGAAATATGATTCTTATGCCATTCACGCATTTAAAGTGTATAACTCAATGCATTTTAGTATATACACAGATATGTGAAACCTTCATCACAGTCAATTTTAGAACTCACTCAACAGAAAAAAAAAAACCTGCATGCTCTTCAGTGAGCACTCCTATATTCCACCATCCCTGACCCCTGCTCTAAGTAACCTCTAATAGATTTCCCTGATCTGGACATTAATAAGAATGGAATAATGTAGTATATGGTCTTTTGTGATTCATTTCTTTTACTTAGCATACTGAACTTAGGTTCATTCATATTGTAATATATCATTACTTCATTCTTTTTATGGCTGAAAAAATATTCTCTTGTATAGATAAACCATGTGTTTATGCATTTGTCCATTAATAGACATTTGAGCTGTTTTTACCTTTTGACTATTATGATTAATGTTTGTTCTGAATATTTATGTATAAGTTTCTGGGTGGACATATGTTTTCACTTATCTTGAGTGTATACTAAAGACAAGAAATACTTATCATATCATATGGTAACTGTGTTTATCATTTGACAAACTACCACACTGTCTTCCAAAAAACCTCCATCATTTACATTCCCAAGCAGTGTATGATATTTATGATTTCTCTAAAGCCTCACCAAAACATTTTATCTGACTTTTTGATTCTAGTTATTCTAGTGAATATGAAGTGGTATCTTATTGTGGTTTTGATTTTCATTTCTTTGATGACTCATTGAGCATCTTTTTATGTGCTGAAAACTTACCTTTTTAATGCCTAACTCAAAAGATGTTATACTTCTCCCTGTCCTCACTATATCTTCAGTGCTTAAAACAGTGTCTGGCACATCATAAGAGATTCATAATTAACATTTAATTATTTTACAAGTGTATGATAAATGAATAAGTGATCAATAAATATCTACATAGTATTCTAGATGCCTTCTTAAGATTGAACACTTAAAAGTACAGCTGATAAGAGGATTTTCTTTTCAAGAAGCAAGGAAAAAAGAGAACCCAAGGAGGAAATATCTAGATTAAAAGATTGTCCTAAAGGACAAATACGAACATAGTAATTTCCTATTCAAAGTTTGGCCCATGCACTATCACTATTAGCATCACCTTGAAATGCTTAGAAAGGGTCTAGGGCTTAAATAATACCTGGAAAAAATGGTACTGGGCTTTAGTATTTAGTTCCTGATGTTTCCATCATTACCATTAATCCTTCTATTAGATAATAATGCTGTCAAATGTTGGTCTTCTACAGTCACTATGACACTGCTACTATCAGAATCATCAAAGATGTTCACTCTGGGGTGCCTGGGTGACTTGGTTGAGCATCCCACTCTTGATTTCAGCTCAGGTCATGTTCCCAGGGTCGTGGGATCGAGCCTTGTGCTGGGCTCTGTGCAACCTTTTAAGGTTCTATTTGCCTCCCCCGCCCCTTCCTTTCTCTCTCTCTCTCTCTCTCTCTCTCTCTCTATATATATATATATCAAATAACAACAACAACAACAACAAAAATTATTCACTCTGTTTACTTACCACTAAGAATATTTAATATAAATACTTTTGCTTATATTGTCAGTAAAAAATATCAGGAGTTATTCCTCTGATGTATACAATAGAAGGTTTTGAGATTCCACCTACCCCACTCATAGAAATCCCCCCAAACAGCTTCCTCCTTTAAGTATGGTTTAAGCTACATCCTCCCAGCTTCCTTTCATCTTCTATATCAATGGTAAGTGCAACTTTATCCCTTTAAGTGAGGTGAAATTCCCAAAAAGAATCCTGGATGAAGAATGCTTTCTGCCAACCTTTGTTTCAATCCCTGAGATTTACAAGCCACTAATACTTCTTTGGGTTTAGTGATCCCACAAGTCAGAATACAAAGAATTGGCCATCTTTTCATGTTTTCATCTCCTGTTAGCTCTAAGAGCAAAGCAAATTAGGGACTAATAGTGATCATGGAGAACATCACAAACTAACTTAAAAAAATATCCTGTCACCTTATTAATACCAATAGTTAACACTTATATACCCTTACTGAACACTGACTATGTTCTGTGTGCTTTACTATTACACCTATTTTCACAGGAGAAATCAAGTACAAAGAGATTAAGCAATTAGTGCAAGGTTGTTCAACTTAAAAATGATAGATCCAGGATAAGAGCTCAGACTTGCTCCAGAGTCTGGACTCTATGCCTCAATGCTATCTTTCAACTATTAAGCACTTAGTACGTGCCAAGCTGTACTCTAATAGCTTCCCATCCTTAAAATCACTTAATCCTCACATCAATGCCATACCAATTTAAATATCTGGAAAATAGAGGTTTATAAATATTAATTTTTTTCATAAGTCATACACTTAGCAAGTAGAAGAGTCATGATTTTAAATAGTTAATATGATTAACAGCACAGTCCACAACAATTCAGCAAAACACACTGTTTCTTTTTCTAGAACAGTTTCTTCAGAACAAACTTTCTACATTTTCCTTTCCATATTTTTTTTTGTTATAACCTATCTATGTGAAATACCCTCCTTATATTTCTACTGGAAGAGTTAATTTTATATGTCAACTTGGCTAAGCCACTATATCTAGATATTTGGTCAAACACTTGTCTAAATGTTGCTGCAGAGATATTTTTAGATGAGATCAACATTTAAATTGATAGATTTCAACTAAAGCAAATTATTCTCTCATACTGTGAATAGATCTCATCTAATCAGTTGCAGGACTTGGAGAAAGAATGACCTCCCCAAGAAAGAGGGAATTCTGCCAGTAGTGTGCCTTTGGACCTGAGTGTGTTTCTAGGCTGCTGCCCGCCCTGCAGTTTGGGATTTACCAATCTCTATAATCATGCAAGTCAATTCCTCAAAATCAATCTTTCTCTCTTTTTTTCTTCTTACTTTCTCCCTACCTTTCCTTTCTCTCTAATAAAAATTTCACCTTAATATGTCAGGAAATTTAATAATCATCTTAAAGACTATAAAGCATTTTCAATAAAATTATTCATTTCAGAAATTAAAGATTATATCAAACAATTTTATTTTTGCCACCAAAATGTAGATATGAATATATGATGCTGCTGAAAGAGCTTGATTTTTCCCACTATTCAGAATCTTTGTAGGATAGGTTGTAGGATATAATTATGTCTTAACATAGAGAGAAGTTTTGCATTAGTGTCAAAGAAGACAAGAAATTAAATTTAATACCTAGTGAATATGAATATAAACTTCTGTGGTTGCCGTGGTATGCTTATTCAGTTCATTTTGTTCAATTTCCATACATTTCATTATGTTCGCTTATAGATCTAATAGCCCATATTTTGTAAAATAGTTTTACAAAATTGTTTATCTTTTTTGAGTGCATTTTATTTTTATTTTTATTATTTTTTAAAATTTGTATTTAAATTCCAGTTAACCTGCAGTGTTATAGTAGCTTCACGTGTTCAATTTAGTCATTCAATATTTATATACAACACTGGTGCTCATCACAGCAAATGCACTCCATAATCCCCATCACCTGTTTAAACCAACTCCTCACCTACTTCCCTTCTGGTAACCATCAATTTTTTTCTTATACTTAAGAGTCTGTTTCTTGGTTTGCCTCCTCTCTTTTTCCTTTGCTCATTTGTTTTATTTCTTAAATTCCACGTATGAGGGAAATCATATTGTATTTATATTTCTCTGATTGACTTATTTCACTTAGCATAAGACTTTCTAGCTCAATCCATGTGTTTGCAAATGGCATGATTTCATTATTTTTTATGGCTGAATATGTTCAGCCATAAAATAACATAATTATTATATAATATAATAATATTCCATTGAATAATATTCCATTGAATATATCTACCATATCTTATCCATTCATCAGTCGTTGGACACTTGGGTTGTTTCGATACTTTGGCTATGGTAAATAATGCTGCTATAAACATTGGGGTGAATGTATTCCTTTGAATTAGCAATTTTTTTATTCTTTGTATAAAAACCTAATAGTGCAATTGATGGATTATAGGTTTGTTTTTTTTTTTTTAACTTTTTGAGGGACTCCCATGGTGTTTTCCATAGGGCTGCACCAGTTTGCATTCCCAAAAGTGGTCCCCTTTCTCCAACATCTTTGCCAACACCCATTGTTTCTTGTTGCTTTCAGCCATTCTGTGAGGTATGAGGTGATATCTCATTGTAGTTTTGATTTATATTTCCCTGATAATAAGTGATGTTGAACACCTTTTCATGTGTCTGTTGGCCATCTCGATGTCTTCTTTGGAAAAGTGTCTATTCATGTCCTCTGCACATTTTTAATTAGATTATTCATTCTTTTGGGTGTTGAATTTTATAAGTTTTTTATATATTTTGGATACTAATCCTTTATTAGATATGTCATTTGAAAATATTGTCTCTCATTCTGCAAGTTGCCTTTTATTTTTATTGATTGTTTCTTTCACATGAAGAAGCTTTTTATTTTGATGATGTCTCAATATTTATTTTTGCTTTTATTTCTCTTGCCTCAGGAGACATATTTAGAAAAACCTTGAGAGAGCCAATGTCTTATGATTTTTGGTGCAATTGTAAAAGGGCTTGATTCCTTGATTTCTCTTTCGGCTGCTTTATTATTGCTGTATAGAAATACAAATGATTTCTGTACATTGATTTTATATCCTAAAATTTTGCTGAATTTATGTATCGGTTCTAGCATTTTTTTGGTGAAGTCTTTCTTGTATTTTGCATAGAGTATCATGTCATCTGCAATTAGTAAAAGGTTGACTTCTTCCTGCCAGTTTAGATGACTTTTTTCTTTTTGTTGTTTGATTGCTGAGACTAGTACTCCAGTACTAAGTTAAACAACAATGGTGAGAGTGGACAACTGTGTCTTGTTCCTGACTATACAGGGGAAGCTCTCAGTTTTTCCCCATTGAGGATGATGTTAGCTGTGAGTTTTATATCTATTTCTTTTATTATGTTGAGGTATGTTCCCTCTGTCCCTACTTTGTTGAGGATTTTTATAAAGAATGGATGTTGTATTTTGTCAGATGCTTTTGCTGCATCTATGGAAAACATCATATGGTTCTTTCCTTTCTTTTATTAATATGGTATATCGCAATGATTGATATGTGAATATTAAACCCACTTCCAGCCCAGGAATAAATCCCACTTGATTGTGGTGAATTATTATTTTTTTAATGTGTTGTTGGATTCTGTTTGTGGTATTTTATTCAGATTTTTTTTTTTTTTTTTTTTTTTTTTTTTTTTTACCTATGTTCATGAGGGATATTGGCCATAGTTTTCTTTTTTGGGAGGAAGTCTTTGTCTGGCTTTGGTATCAGGATAATGCGAGCTTCAGAATGAATTTGGAAGTTTCCTTCTTTTTCTATTTTTTTTTTTGGAATAGTTTGAGAAGAATAGGTATTAACTCTTTTTTAAAATGTTTGGAAGAATTTGCCTGAGAAGTCATCTGGTCCCGAGCTTTTGTTTGTTGGCAGTTTTTTGATTACTGATGAAATCTTTGCTTGTTATCAGTCTGTTCAAGGTTTCTTTCTTCCTGTTTTAGTTTTGGTAGGTTATGTTTTTAGGAATTTATACAATTTTTTATAAATTGTCCAATTTGCTGGCGTATAATTTTTCATAATATTCTGTTACAATTATTTGTATTTCTGTGGTGCTGGTTGTGATCCCTCTTCTTTTGTTTGTGATTTTATTTATTTGGGTCCTTTCTCTTTTCTTTTTTTTTATAAGTCTGGTTACAGGTTGATCAACTATATTAATTTTTTTCAAATAACTAGCTCCTATTTTCATTATTTATTTATTTATTTCATTATTTATTTATTTATTTATTTCATTATTTATTTATTTTTAAAGTACATTTTAAAGAGATGTTTTGATTTCAATTCCCATCAGGTTGATGAGTTCTGAAAAATATACTTTTTTTTTCCTTTTTTCTTTTCTTTGTCTCTTTTCTGATATCTCCCTTCTGCTTCTGAATTGAATTAGCTGTGATTTAGTTCGTTTACTTCACAGCAACAGTGGAAAAATTCCTTGCATTGAAATAAAATGTTTCATATTCTGATACAAAATTTGTATATTTTTCTAGATTGCAAACCAAAAAAATTGTCCTGACAATTCTAGTACTCACAATAGATAGAAATAGTTCAGCATTTTATTATTTATTTGGCTTCTCTGAGAAAATTTAATAAACCTTCTACTATTTTGAGCAATTAATTTAAAGTAACTGTGAATTTTTTTTTAATTCAAATTTATGACTGCACAGACATATTACTGACAATTCTTAGTTAATTTTATTTGTTCATCAGGAATACTGACGCACAATGCTGTACCTAAGTTGCTAACTGCCTGCCTGTGTCATTAGAAGGAAGTTATTTTTTATACTTTTAAATTTTTAATTAAATCTTTATTAATTACCTCATTTGGAAAACAAATAGTGGTCATAAATAATGAGTAGATCTTTATGGTTATTTTCATATGCTCTTTGGATTAGACCAAGAATGACATGTCTAGGTAAACATAATTGCTATTAAAATTTCATAATATATAACATGAACATAATATTTACACATTGCACATTATACATGTTACCAAACATAATCTGGCATTTACATTGTCTCTCAGAGATCAGAGTATGATTTTACAATCAGTGAGAGCCCTAAATACCCTCGCATCACTTATGCTAATTCATACTGGCTTATTAATTATATTTTTCATAATTTTATAATTATACTTGATATAAATTATATATTATGTAAATTATATTTATATAAATTATATATTTATGTAAATTATACATTATATACATTATCAATATAATTATAATCATCATTATGGCTTATAATGTTCTTTTTTTCTAAATGTATACAGTTTTCCAGATTTTTATTTTATTTCCTGCTACATTAACCCAACACGAAACTAAGACACACCTTTGGTTTTCCTATAAAAACAATATGAATACTCATCAAGAATTTCAAAGGTTTATTAGACTTAACTATTTGGAGACCATGAGGGAGCGATGACATAATAAAACCACACCACTTCCCACTATGTACTGATCTTATCTCCTCTCTCTCCCTTAATTATTTGTCTTTCACTCTGTTCTTATAAAATTGTCCTGGGGGCCCCTGGGTGGCTCAGTCAGTTAAGCCGCCGACTTCGGCTCAGGTTATGATCTCACGGTCCGTGAGTTCGAGCCCCGCATTGGGCTCTGTGTTGACAGCTCAGAGCCTGGAGCCTGTTTCAGATTCTGTGTCTCCCTCTCTCTGACCCTCCCCTGTTCATGCTTTGTCTCTCTCTGTCTCAAAAATAAATAAATGTTAAAAAAAATAAAATAAAATTGTCTGAAGAGTTCCAAATATTATCCTTTATATATTCATAACACTACTTATAAGGGGTAACAGAACAGTTAAACTTTTCTTGGGGAAATATATACCTCTGACCTTTTAAGCATACAGTGAAAAAAGGCCATTCATGTCATTATTTCCAAAATAAATGAAATCTAGTTCTAGGGTTATCAAGAAATTTAAATTAGATATCAAATCTTGAGTACATGTTTTATAATGTACCATTGTGAGGAAGATGTTCTTTATGTAATGAAATGCTTGACACACAGAGGACATATTTGTCTACGGACCATAGAAAACAGTTAATGATTTTCTTTTTCAAAATTACTTTGGCTATTCGGGGTTGTTTGTGGTTCCATACAAATTTTAGGATTGCTTGTTCTAGCTTCAAGAAGAATGCTGGTGCAATTTTGATTGGGATTGCATTGAATGTGTTGATTACTTTGGGTAGTATTGACATTTTAACCACATTTAGTATTCCAATCCATGGGAATGGAATGTTTTTCCATTTCTTTCTATCTTCTTCAATTTTCTTCATAATCTTTCCATAGTTTTCAGCATACAGATCTTTTACATCTTTGGTTAGGTTTATTCCTAGGTATTTTATGCTTCTTGATGCAACTGTGAATGGGATCAGTTTCTTTATTTGTCTTTCTGTTGCTTCATTATTAGTGTATAAGAATGCAAGTGATTTCTGTACATTGATTTTGTATCCTGTGACTTTGCTGAATTCATGTATCAGTTCTAGCAGACTTTTGGTGGAGTCTCTCAGGTTTTCCATGTATAATATCATGTCATCTGCAAAAAGACCCACAAAAGTATGGCCAACTAATCTTTGACAAAGCGGGAAAGAATATCCAATGGAAAAAAGACAGTGTCTTTAACAAATGGTGCTGGGAGAACTGGACAGCAACATGCAGAAGAATGAAACTAGACCACTTTCTTACACCATTCACAAAAATAAACTCAAAATGGAGAAAGGACCTGAATGTGAGACAGGACCATCAAAAACCTAGAGGAGAAAACAGGAAAAAAAACCTCTCTGACCTCAGCCGCTGCAATTTCTTACTTGACACATCTCCAAAGGCAAGGGAATTAAAAGCAAAAATGAACTATTGGGACCTCATGAAGATAAAAAGCTTCTGCACTGCAAAGAAAACAATCAACAAAACTAAAAGGCAACCAACGGAATGGGAAACGATATTTGCAAATGACATATCAAAGGGCTAGTATCCAAAATCTGTAAAGAACTCACCAAACTCCACACTCGAAAAACAAATAATCCAGTGAAGAAATGGGCAGAAAACATGAACACTTCTCTAAAGAAGACATCCGGATGGCCAACAGGCACATGAAAAGATGCTCAAAATCACTCCTCATCATGGAAATACAAATCAAAACCACACTCAGATATCACTTCACGCCAGTCAGAGTGGCTAAAATGAACAAATCAGGAGACTATAGGTGCTGGAGAGGATGTGGAGAAACGGGAACCCTCTTGCACTGTTGGTGGGAATGCAAACTGGTGCAGCTGCTCTGGAAAACAGTATGGAGGTTCCTCAAAAATTTTAAAATAGATACCCTATGATGCAGCAATAGCACTGCTAGAAATTTACCCAAGGGATACAGGAGTGCTGATGCATAGGGGCACTTGTATCCCATTGTTTATAGCAGCACTCTCAACAATAACCAAATTATGGAAAGAGCCTAAATGTCCATCAACTGATGAATGGATAAAGAAATTGTGGTTTATATACACAATGGAATCCTATGTGGCAAAGAGAAAGAATGAAATATGGCCTTTTGTAGCAATGTGGATGGAACTGGAGGATATTATGTTAAGTGAAATAAGTCAGTCAGAGAAAGACAGATACCATATGTTTTCAATATGTGGATCCTGAGTAACTTAATAGAAGACCATGGGGAGGGGAAGGAAAAAAACAAAAGGTTAGAGAGGGAGGGAGCGAAACCATAAGAGACTCTTAAAAACTGAGAACAAACTGAGGTTTGATGGGGGTTGGGAGGGAAGGAAGGGTGGGTGATGGGTATTGAGGAGGGCACCTGTTGGGATGAGCACTGGGTGTTGTATGGAAACCAATTTGACAATAAATTTCATATTAAAAAAAAAAGAAAATAGTTAATGATCACCTAGACAACTAAATGGAGAAGAGAAAAAAGACAAAGGTAATGAAAAAAGTATAACTGAAAATATCAAATAATCCAAACTGATGGAAAATTTGGAATATAGAAGAGGATGGACATACATCTGAATAAAGCAAAAAAGAGAGAAGACCACATATACATATATATGTATATACATATACATATATATGTATCTATATATGTATTAGATTGATATTAGTTACAGGGAAGAAAGATGGAAAGAAATTTTAAAAAGGGTTGCGAATGGAACAATGATGTAAATTCGTTTAATCTTAGCAATTCAAACATGGGAAATGACTTACTTAACAGCAGATATCACAGTTTAAAACACAGGAAAGAAAAAGAAACAGAGTATCACAGGTAAGATTTTGAAGTTATAACAAAGGAAGTTAAGCTCATTCTCCCTAGATCTTTTTTTTTTAATTTTTTTTAATGTTTATTTATTTTTGACAGAGATAGAGACAGAGCATGAGTGGGGGAGGGGCAGAGAGACAAGGAGACATAGAATGTGAAGGAAGCAGGCTCCAGGCTCTAAGCTGTTAGCACAGAGCCCAATATGAGGCTCGAACTCACAGACTGCGAGTTCATGACCTTAGCTGAAGTTGGATACTCAACCGACTGAGCCACCCAGGCGCCCCACCTAGATCTTTTTTACTGTGTTCACTTGACTTGCTAATAAATGTTGCAGTATGTTATCTTGATTGTTTTAATCTTTTTTACCCCAGAAAAAATGAGTCAAATCTAACACCAATGGATTAGAATGGATAGACAAGGAGTTAACAATAAATTGCTAAAGCATAGAAAGTTTTGAATGTTTTCATAAATAAAACTAATGCCAATGAAAAGTCAAACATAATAGATCGCCTGTTGAATAATGTTATATCTTTACTATTCAAAGCTGGGAAAGTTTGATGAAAGAAAAACTTCTACATAGAGATCTAAGTCATTAAAATTAGCTTATACCTTTAAATAGACTATTCATGCAGAGTCAAATTAATATTTGGATAGAAGAGATTAAAAAACAAAATGAATTCTTATAGTATAATAAAGTAATTTTAAAAATGGAACTAAAAGTGCTAGCATAGGGAAATAAAACAAAATCCTAAGAACAAAATAAGATTTAGTTCACGAAACGCAAAATGTAACAGAAAACATCTATATCAATTAAGTTTTACTGTGTGATAAACCACCTTGATGTTCAGTGGCTGAAAGCAAAAAAAAAAAAAAAAAAAAAAAAAAAAAAAAAAACCAAAAACTGTTATATATATTTTTTTCCTCATTTTTTTTCCCTCATGATTCTATAGCGTGCTTATGAGTTTTTGCTGGTCTGTCTTGGGTGGTAGTTGAAGATCTAGGATGACATCATCCACAAGTCTATGGCCTTAACTGCTGTGGCTCTGAAACCAGGTTACAAGGATAGCTGGGATCTCTATCCATATGGTCTCACGATGTACTGAGCTAATCTTCACTTGTTTAAATAGTGTTTTAGGGTTTCTTCCAGAAAAAGAGGGCAAGCTCAAAGCACAAGAACTTTCCTAATCTGTGCTTGTATCTCATTTTTTAATGAAAGTAAGTCACAAGGCTAAGCTTAGATTCAAGTGATGGGGAATTAAACCCTTCCTATTGATAACGAAGACCTCAAAATTCACACAGCAAACAGGTATGTATACCCATGATGAGACACATTATTACAGCCATTTTATTTTTTCAATATTTCTGTTGCAGAGTGCTATCAAAAAGTCATGACTGCTGATTGATTAATGAGTTGGACCCAGGCACTGGGAGTCTCCTCACCCCCAATCCACTCTGTCTGAGGACTGTGGGTTTCACTTGCCTTTCCCATTCCATAGGCTGTTCCAAGGACATAGACTTAATGCTGTGGTGTTGAGAACACTTGCACAATATACATGACTAAACCCAGTTAGAGCATCTTTATAAACTTTTAAGATTTGGTGAGCAGGTACACAGATCCATTCATCTTGCTGCTGCCCAAGACAAGCCTTGTATGTAAACTTTGTTTTATTTATTGAAACTGCCACCATCCAATGTGGAGTGGCCTGCCTTTTCAGTGTCTGCTTGTTTTCTGAGCACAGGGACCAGTGTTAGACTACAATAAGGAAGCTCCTGGGAGGGTTACAAACCAAAAATTCTACCTCAAAATCATCCAAAAACTCAAAACAAAAGCATTTATAATCTTCTCACAGCTAATTAATAAAAAAGCATTTGGCATGTAATAAATTTAAAACACAGCATCTAAAAAAGAACACTTGTTTTACTATACAAGGAAGATAAGATTTTTTATTTAAGCAATAAATCTTTTTTATTTTATGCCCATATCACAAATAGTAAAATATGGAACGTTTTCCCACAAGTACAGTAACAGAACAAGAATTATAAATTATTCCTGAGATTATTGACTTGAAGTTACAGTCAATCAAAAAAAGAAGTATGGGGGCACCTGGGTGGCTCAGGAGGTTAAGCGTCCGACTTCAGCTCAGGTCATGATCTCACAGTCCGTGAGTTCGAGCCCCGCATGGGGCTCTGTGCCGACAGTTCGGAGCCTGGAGTCTGCTTTGGATTCTGTGTCTCCCTCTCTCTCTCTGCCCCTCCCCTGTTCATGCTCTGTCTCTCTCTGTCCCAGAAATAAATAAAAACATTAAAAACAAAAGTTTAAATACAGAGGAGGGTTATTAAAGGGATGAAAGCAAAACATCATTCTATTTGGCCTTACCTCTATGTTTATTAGTTGTAACATTACAAACTCACTTAACCATGAGCCTCTCATACTTGAGCTCTTTTGAATGATTGCAAGTTATATTATATATGTCAGTCTTCCTTGCACATGGATGTTAGTTTGACTTGGGATGGAATTATTAGGCTATAACCTTATTTTTTTTCCCTCATAACTCTATAGATAAATTTCACTTATAATTCAGAATTAAAGCCTTTTTAGTTAGAAATAAAAATTACATTGTATGTAATTTAAGGGTACACTCAAGTCTAAATTTTTAGAGTAACTCATTTTGAGTGATACCTTAAAAAACAGCATGTCTGAATTTGGGAATGAAAAGAGATGCCTTAGGTGGCCTAGTGAGTGGGATTGTCCATTGTTCTTGATGTGGAAATGCCAAATTGTCTATTCAGCACACACTGAGGCATGAATGTTAAATATTGTTACCTTCTTTACAGACAGATTAGGGACTAGGTAAGTCAGTCACATAAGGAGACCGTGCAGTTAGTTACGCACACTTTTCTAGGAAAAAATGTATCCCAGCCATTAAGGACCTGTAACACAATCATTTGGGGGGACTAGAGGAAGGCATCTGAAATTCTCAGGCCAAGTTTACCAGGTATGAACTGGATACCCTGATGCTTTGTAATGCTTGTTGATCTATCTTGCTGTTCTCTAAAATCTTGTAATAAAATCTTTTGAATGTTTAAAAATCGATGTAGCAATACGATTTTCAATGAAAGGAAGCATCCTTCTGACTGGGATCAATGTTGACTTCTACAGATGTCTGAAGATTTGGTGAAAAAAAATTTTGAAGAACTTGTCTATTGTTTTTAACATGTAAATGAAGAAAATAAGATTAAAAAGAAATTATGTACCTTAATAAGAGTTATCAAAACAAAGTACAGCACTGTAGCAGAGAAGAAGATGAAACAATATTGAAAATAAAAAATGGAAGAAAAATAGGTGACACATTCTGCATATACCTTACAAAACTAAGAATTAAAACATTTTGGAAGAATTTTGTCAAATGAGAGTTTGGGAAAATCACCATTAGGATAAGCAGAATATGAATTTGCTGGCATTAGTGTTTTAGAATATTGTAAAAATGTGTCACTCCAACAAATGGAAGAAAAAAGAGGCAGAATCTGATAAATTTGTTTGGAATAATGAAGGCACAATCAAGAGGCAACTAGAATAGGGTAAGAAGTTTTGATATCATCCTTTTAGTTCATTATATTTGTATATATGATGGGGTCATTTGGGGGTGTTTGGGGAAGGTTATATTTTAATATCAGTATTTTTTAATACTCAGAAAAAATTATAAAACAGTTTTTACTTTTTTAAAGTTTATTTATTTTGGAAAGACAGATACAGCATGAGAAGCGCAGGGGCAAAGAAGAGAGGGAGAAAAGAAGAATTCCAAGCATGCTCTGTACTGCCAGAGGCAGAGCTGGTCTCGGGGCTTGAACTCACAAACCATGAGATCATAGCCTGAGCCAAATCCAGGAGTCATACATTTAACCAGCTAAGCCACCCAGGCACTCCTAAAACAGCCTTTAAATTTAAGTTTCCTATGACAAAAATTGGTACAAACTACTCTGATAATTTTTTTTTGAAAAAGAGAAATTGACAACAGACTAAAAAAAAATACATTCTTCCATTAATGAGAATCAGTATAACAAAGATATTAGTCACATAGAACCTGGAGGCATCTGCTTCAATTCAAACCCAACTTCACTTACTGGCATGGTGATTTTGGGTATTATGTATAATTACTCATATTTTCCTCACTTATAAAATTGGTGCTGGTTGTTACTACCTATTTTCATTGGTTTACTATAGGTTTAGAATAAATAAAAAAATATGTGAAGGACTTAAAACAGTGACCAGCTCATAACTGTTATTGTATGTGTTTCAATATCTTATATTGTATATGTATTTTCAATATCATGAAGAAAAATATGTTACTATAATAACTTCGTATAATGAAGTAAATGACAGAGAGGACTATAAATTTGATAATTTGAAAAGAAAAGCAGAAAATCGTAGGTTAAAAAAAAACTGTTCCAAAAGAATGTAAAGTACTTCAGAATGAGAATATTAAATAGATCATTCAGAGGCTGATTTTTCAGAAGAAACCAGACTCTCAACATAATGTAGAAAAACAGTAGAATGTTCAGGAGTATAAGAGAAAAATCTGGGAAGAGAAGGCTGTTGAAAAGAGAGCAGGGATAAGAGGGTAAGCAGAGTTCTTTCATAGTGATGATTATGAAATAGGAAAATACTTTGGAGATCATTTGGCCAAGATTATGTTTAAAAAAGAAAAATGAAAAATACTTTCTTAAAGCAGAAGGAAATCTACAAAAAAAATCAAGACATGATAAGAAAGTTAATGTTTTGGAGTCTAAATACATTTTAACATTGCATGAAAGACTTAAAATGACATAATAATACCTTAGAATTTAGAAGCCCTGATCTTTAAATCAAACGAGACTAAATGTATATACTTCATGTCAACTGAAGAACATTATTTCAACTATAACAAGCTTCAATTTCTTCATCTATAAAATGAGGATAGAATACCCACTTCAGGATTGTGTCATAAATATTAAATACAATAATAGATATAAATAGCCAGGAAAACAGTAAGAATACAAAGTACTATAAGTAATATTATTAAATTTTTAATGGATGATGAAAGCATAGAATAATAAGGTGAAAGAACAAAATATAGAAAAGAACAATAATAATGTGACTAAGTTGAGTTTATAAAATATTAATAACATTTATATTCAGTATTTTATCTACTGATCAAAATAGAATATAAGTATGTTAATGTCATTTATAATTAAAAACCATAAGGATCAAATAACATATGATATCTGAAAACACTTAAAAATTATATCGTGCTAATTAAATACATTGGATAAACAGACACTAAATTCTCATTAAGTTAAAGAACTAGGGCAATTAACAGATGAAAGAACAGCTGTAGTAGTTGAAAATAACACCACTTTGAAGATAAGGCTTAAAATATAAATTACTACATAATGAACAGTAGCCTAAAAATAAAGGAGAAAAAATATTATTTTTGAAGGATGTGGGGGACATTTTTTGGAGGTGTTTCAATAATTTAGTGAAACATTTAGGAATGTTAGGATGCCTTGTCTTTAAAAAGATTTGACCAAATGGATATACCCATGTAATCATCATTACAGACAAAAGAGTGAATATAGTAATTACTCCTGGTCTCTTTGTATTCATTTGTATTCTCCATTTTCTCCTTTCCTCACCACTACTATATTTCTCAGGCAACAAACAATCTTCATCTGTCACTATAGATTAATTTGAATTTTCTATAAATGGATTTATATAGTATATATGCATTTTTTTGTCTAGCTTCTTTCATTCAATATAATTATTTTGATATTCATTTATAGTGAACATGTATCATTAGTTTATTCTTTTTTTATTGTTGAGTATTATTCTTTTGTTAAAACAGATCATCAAATGTTTATCTTTTTTTTTTTTTTAATTGATGGTCATTTGGATGTTTCCCATTGGGACTATTACGAATAAAGCTTCTATGAATGTTCAGGTACATGTTTTTGTATCTTTTATCTTTTGGATAAATACCTAGAACTTAAATGACTGGATCATGTAATAGCTGTATGTTTACCTTTAAAAAAGGCAATTTGTTTTCTACAGATGTTATAATTTTTATATTATATTTCACCAGAAGCATGAGAGCCTAAGTTTCTCCATATCCTCACCAATGCTTAGTGTGACCACTCTTTTTAAACATACCCATTCTAATGGTTAGTAATGGTATTGCAATATGTATGTGTATGTGTGCTTTGTTGTTGAGAACTTTACTGAGGTGTAATTACAGACTACACAATACACTAATTTTATACATCAATGAATTTTAGTAAATTCACAAAGTTGGGCAACCATTATCACAATCTAATTTCCATAACTCCCCCCTCAAATATTTTGTGTACTTTGGCAGTCATTCCGTTACCACCTTATGTCCTAAATAAATGATAATCAGCTCTCTGTCTTTACAGATTTGCCTTTTATTGACTTTTCATATAAATAGAATCATGTAACATGTATTATTTTGTATCTGTCTACTTTCAGTTAACGTAATATTTTTGAATTTCATCCATATTGTAACATACTATCAAGACGACATCATTTGTATTGCTTAATAGTATTTTATTTTACATGCATATGATCTTTTGTTAAAGAATAAGGTTAAAATGCAAAAAAAAAATTCACCTTTTATCCTGAGATTCCACTATTTTTTAATATAAATACTTTATGGATTGATGCAAGTTTTACTTACTAAGTAAGTAAATTACTTACTTAAGTAATTACTAAGATTCTGAAAGAGAAATTATTTTGACAGTTTTGGGCAATATTTTCATTGCTTTATAGAGGAATAGATACTTGGAGGTCTTTGTCCCACCATTATGGAAGTTCTATTTCTTATATGATAAACTTATATTTAACTTTTTAAGAAACTAGCAAACTGTTCTTAAATAGTAAAATAGTACCACTATATATTTTTTGTAGCAATGAAGAATTGTTCAACATAGCTTTGATTTGCACTTCTCAAATGACTAATACAGTTGATCATGTTCATATGTTTATTTGCCATCTCTCGAACTTCTTTTATAAAATTTCTGCGAAAATATTTTGGCCTTTTATTTTTAAGTTGGGTCATTTACTTTTCTTATTATTTGGTTTTCAGAGTACTAGTATTATACATTTTATATAATCTATATGTATGTTTAAATGACTTATAATGCTACATAATAATCTTTTTTATTACATTTTTTTTATTTTATATATGAAATTTATTGTCAAATTGGTTTCCATACAACACCCAGTGCTCATCCCAAAAGGTGCCCTCCTCAATACCCATCACCCACCCTCTCCTCCCTCCCACTTTAATCTTATAATATTATATTAGCTATTTCTCCCTCTCACTGTTGTATTATTCTCATACATTTCATTTTTCATATGTTATAAAAACATACAAAACTACTAATTTGATATCAAGAGTTAGTTTTCTTTAAAAGCAATTAAGAATAAGATAAAAATGTTTTCCTTTTACCCCTGTTTTCAACACTCTCAATTTCTTTAATTATATGCAGGTTTTTAACCTATATCATATTTCTTCTGCCTGAAGAATATTAAATATTTCTTGTAGACTATGTTTACAAGCAATGAATATTCTCAGTTTGTTTTTCTAAGGAAGAAATCATTCTCTTTCAATTTAGACTTATTGTTATAGGCTCTAAGGAGAATACAAATTGATCCATATGTATATCTTCAAGAAATTTATTATGTATTGAACTAATAACACATAAGCAAAAGGTTAAAATACGAAATGACTGTGACTGTGAAAATGTGCCAATAAAATTATTTCATCAGGTTAGAGGCCATAATATGTTTCCTAAGAAATGCAAAACAATAGCAACAGCAACAGCAACAACGAATAAAAGAAAGAAAAAAAAATCAAAACAATAATAAACTAATTTTTTCTATGTAGCTTGGGTATGTACACTTGAGTACATTTTTAGTTTTGGAGAAACTATCACTGAGGACAAAAAGGCAAAAGCACTATGGAATATTCCCCACAGAAGGAACAGCAAAAGTCTTACCCTTGGAAAGGTATTCAGACTATACGATGAGTAAAACAATGACAAGGGCTTTGTCAATTTATAATTTCTAATTGCCCTTTCCCAGGAAGAACTCTTTTAATCTTGAGATAATGCCTTCTTTTTGGAATATTAAAATTTGGTCTTTTGCACAATGATCACTGAAGTGGATGTCAGATTTTCAGTTTACTTCATGTTTTTGGCTTTTTTTTTTTTTTTTTTTTTTTTTGCTTTAGCATTCTTACTTGGTAAGATTAAATTGCCAATCTGATGGCTGTCCCAGAATCCCAGATGATTGTGTAAGTGTATATACATATACTGGGTTAGAAAATACAAATGCTTGGATTTTGGTCATTTTAAAATTCTCATCCAGAAAACCAATAAGTACACTTATACTATACTATTATCACTAGAATAGTTTATATTTCAGAAATACATATGAAAAGCATGAATATTATGGAAAATGCTTGCCAAATATTAGAAAGAAGGAGAAAGGAGAGAGCTGAAAATTTTCTGTTTTTTAGGATGATTAAGTCCAGTTCTCTAGGCTAAGATTGATCCTGTACCACAAATTGTACATCATTAGAATGACCAATAAGAAAAGAAGAAAGTCCTGGTATATTTTTTGTAGTTTCCATGTTACATGCCGTCATAATTTCCTATAAATCCCAACTAAACAGTATTATTCATTTCCATACTGCGACGACAACATTATACTGACAGCTGTCAATCTGAATTTCCAACTCCGATGTTTCTTCTCAGTTTCATTATTGTATTTGCAACTACCCATTAGACATCTTTAGTGACTATCTTACAGGTATATGGAAATAAACATAGTTCAAACAAACTAATTAATCTGTTGTCTTCCAAAATAAACCCCCTTAAAATGCAATTAAATGGCATTTTAAGTCATTCAGCTTCCTGAGCAAGAAAACCTGATGTCAGTCACATATTCACTTTGATCAACCTCCAAATCCAATGTGATATTTAATCAAGTTAAGCATAAATCCTATCTATCAAATTATTTCTTTACAGATTTATTGTTAATATAATAATTTCTATTTTCATCATCTCTTTCCTATACTATTTAGATAGCCTTTAAATAGACTTACTTTCACCAGTGTCTCCTAACTTAAACCCATTCACATTCCACAAGATTTCTCTTTGTGAAAAATCATTTACTTACCACATGACTTTTGGTATTTCCCCTTTGCCTACAGCTAAACTTCAAGCTCCTAAGAAAAGTATTTATGACCTGCTGATTCTGAAAACTCCTATTTTGATCCCTTTACTTTAGCTGTTCTATGCTAATACCCTCATTATATATGATCCTTTATCCATACTACTCAACTTACAATATGTACTTTTTCAAATAAAACATAAAAATTTCTTGTACCTTGAACATATATTAAATGCTGTTAATTCACTCAAAACCATCCATATCTCCCTTGTAATTAGTAATGCTCATGTTTATATATTAATTTATAGCACTTATCAGCATGTATTGCAATTATGAATGTTCTAGTATTTTATTTGTTGTATTTTAAACTCTGTAAAGAATACACAGAAGTCTTCTTTTTATCTTTCCAGTTTGGCCACAATTGCCAGCAAGTAAGAGCTACTTAATATGTTTGTTGAATGAGTTATATAAATGGAAATCCTACTTTATTATCACCCTATCTTACCTTATTATGTAACCATTATTGAAATTTATTATCTAATCAGCCTATGTTATATGTCAGCAACTATGTGGAATTCTAGCATATATTATATCATTGAATTTCCCACAAGACTATCAAGTCATATTTTTATATCCATTTTACATCATTCTATGTATTAGGCAAGGGGAATTGAATATTTTATTCAAGGTCATACAGCCTTTCTGATAGCAAAGCCTATGCTCTTAGCCTCAATACCATATACTGCCCTCATAAATAATAAATTCCATTATGGTTCCAAAGATCAATTTTTACACATCACTAACTTGGTTTGGAAAAAGGAAATAATGACCTACATGTTAAAGGTGTCATAAATTATTGAAAAATAAACTTAAAACTTGTAATCATTACATTTATTGATTAGAAAAGCAACTTATGTCTTATTTAGCATTTTCTATAGATCTTGGACACATCATTTAGAGTTTTTGAGTCTCAGTTATACATTATGTCACAATGATTTTGAGAATCAAATGAAATAATGTGAACCTCAACTATTCATTGCAATTGGTGGTATTATTATCACGTGGGACTTTTTTTAGAAGGTTTTTATAAAAAATATACAAATTTAAGTTTAAATCCTGTGACATAAGACCATAACTTATTCATGTTTACTTTCCTCATCTATAAGTAATCATAAAATTATAAGTATCACTTACCTTGTTAAGTTGTTGTGAGGAACAATTCAGTCACGGAAGTTGCAGGACATGTTGATGGATACCCAGTTGGTATACGTGAGCTTCTATGCTTAATATTCTTGCTCTAATGTTGTTATTTTTATTATTTGTGTTTACTCAATAATCTCAAAATTAATATCAAGCTAAATAATTCTTTATATTTAGCACAAGTTCAGACTTGTGCTATATACAAACATTTTTTTTTTGTTTCTACATGACATGATCAAATTGTATCTCTATAAAAGCACTTTGGCATGTTCAGATGGTTTGATATGTGAGAGGAAAGAATAGTGGAAAACTACGATGAAGGCTATGAATGTTCTATTAGTGATTGTAGCTTATACTGTAGTAGTTATAGTGAATATTGTGTTCCTCAGGCCCATCTTTATGCTATCGGAGACACTGACACTCAACAAGTCCATCTTCTTCCAGGTTCTAGCTAGATATGTTAGGCAGGAATAAAGACATAAAAGTCACCCAAATGGGAAAGGAAGAGTAAAAAAATACCTATTTATTGATGATATGATCTTATGTATAGAAAATCCTCATTAAACAGCATTAAACAACTATTAGAACCAGTAAATTCAAGATCAGTAAGTAGGCATGATCCAAGATCAATATACACTTGAAATGGACAACTGAAAAAAATATAATTAAGAAAATTCCACCTACAAAACATCAAAAAAATACCTAGGATACATTTAACAAAAGTACAAGATTTGTGTACTAAAGACAACAAAACATTGTTGAGAAATTAAAGATGTAAACATGGAAAAAGATCACATCCTCATGGATTGGAAGACTTGACATCATTACGAATGCTGTATAAGTCAAGTTCTCCAGAGAAACAAAACCAACAGGAGATTATATATATATTCTATATATATTCTATATAAATAATATAAATAAAGATTTATTATAAGGTATTTGTTAACTCAACTATGGATAATGAGAGTCTTATAATCTACTCTCTGCAAGCTGGAGACCCAGGAAAGCCAGGTGTAGTTTGAAAGTTTGAGGGGTATAAAGCCAGTGATATAGATTCCAGTCCAAATCAGATGACCTGAGATTCAAGAATGTTGAGAACAGAAGACTTATAGCCTATTTCAACCAATCAGATAGAAAGATAGAATCTTCCCTTTTTCCATCTTTTTATTCTATTGAGACCCTCAGTGGATTGGATGATGCAGGCCTACATTGAGAAGTGCAATTCCCTTTATTCAGTCTACCAATGAAAATGCTAATCTCTTCCCCAAAACACCCTCACATACTCAGAAATAATATTTCACAAGATATCTAGGCATCTCATGATCTAGTCAAGTTGGTATGTAAAATTAACTATGGCAATAGTACCAAAGCAATCTACAGATTCAAAACAATCTCTTTCATCAAAATTCCAGCTATCTTTTTTGAAGAAATTGACAAGCTGATCATAAAGTTCACATGGAAATATAAGGGACTTGAATAGCCAAAATAGCCTTTATACAGAAGACCAATGTTAGAGGACTTCCAATTCCAACATTTACTACAAAGCCACAATAATCAAAATGTTATAGCACTGGCATAAGAACAGATGTCTAAATCAATAGAATAAACTTGAGATCCCGAAATAAGTAGTTAATTGGTTTTGGACAAGAGTGATAAAATAATTCATTGAGGGAAAAATAATCTATTTAACAAATAGTATTAAAATAACTATATATCCACAAGTAAAAGAATTATTTGAATTTTTATCTTTCACCATATATAAAAAATAACACAAAATGGATGGTAGACCTAAATTTAAGACCAAAAACTGAAGAACAAAACAGGGGCAAATCTGTATGACATTGGATAGACTCTGGATTGTAATATAAGCCACCAAAAGCATGGCAATTAAAACTTAAAAATTAAGTGGACTTCATCAAAATTAAAAAAAATATACATCAGTTTCAAGAAACACTATTAAGTGAAAAGAAAGAGAAAATAAATAAAAGAGAAACAAAATAAAAGAAAAGCAACAAAATATATGCAAATAATATATTTGTCATATATCTACAACATATAAAGAATTCTTGAAATTCAATAGTGTTCATAGAACCCAGATAAAAAATGGGCAAAGGACACAAATATCTATTATCCAAAGAAGATATACAAATGGCTAATCAACTGAAAATATGATCAACCTCACTACTCATTAGGATAATGCAAATCAAAATCTTAATGAGACACTCCATCATTCACACTCCCTAGAATATCTATAATTAAAGACAATAACTGGTATTTTTTTTTGATGTGGAAAATTTGGAACACTCATGCATTGCTGATGGGGATGTAAAATGCAGCAGATACTTTAGAAATCATGTTGATATTTCCTCAAAATATAAAACATAGAGTTGATACACATGTAACCCAAGAATTCTAGTCCTATACATATACTCATGAGAAATAATAAATGACGCTACAAGAATGTGTACACTAATGTTCATAGCAGGATTATTCACAAAAGGTGAAAACAAACTAAACGTCCCTCAACTGATGATTGGATGAGCAGAATATGGTATCTTCATATGGCACAGACATAAAAATAATAAATAATACAACATGGATAAATATTGAAAATATTATGCTAAGCAAAATAAGTCAGTCACAATGTACTACGTATTTTATTATTCCATTAATATAAAAGGTCCAGAATAGGTACATCTGTCATGACATAAAGTAAATTAGTTTTGACTTTGGTACAGTGAATGAGGAATGAATGTTATAAGGCTGCTAAAAGAAATAGGACTTCTGGGGCGCCTGGGTGACTCAGTCGGTTAAGCGGCAACTTCGGCTCAGGTCATGATCTCGCAGTTGGTGGGTTCCAGCCCTGCCTTGGGCTCTGTGCTGACAGCTCAGAGCCTGGAGCCTCTTCAGATTCTGTGTCTCCCTCTCTCTGACCCTCCTCCATTCATGCTTTGTCTCTCTCTGTATCAAAAATAAATAAACGTTAAAAAAAATTAAAAAAAAAAAAGAAATAGGACTTCTGTTTGGAGTGATAACAACTTTCTAAATTTATACTGTTGTGATGGTTATACAACTTAGAACATACAAAAAATATATTTACATGTTAAATGTAATTATACAGTATTTGAATTGCATCTCAAAAAGTCTCTTTTAAAAACATTAATAGGGGCATCTGGGTGGCTCAGTTGGTTAGGTGTCCAACTTTGGCTCAGGTCATGATCTCGTGGTTTGTGGGCCCAAGTCCTGGGTCAAGCTCTGTGCTGACAGCTCAGAGCCTGGAACCTGTTTTGGATTCTGTGTGTCCCTCCCTCTATGCCCCTCCCTTGCTCATTCGCTCTCTCTCTCTCTCTCTAAGAATAAATAAAAATTTAAAAAAAATTAATAAAAATACATTCAATAGATGTATATTTTACATAAAACATCAGTGGTGTGTGGTTTCTTAAAAGGATTATTTTCACTTGCTCAGATTAAATATTTATATCATTTTCTATAAAATTAATTGTTAAAATTAATCAAACATTGTATCAGAAATTCTTTCTTAGTATTATTGAGAGAAAGGGTGGCAAAGAAGGAAGTTCAAATACCAGTTTACAGCAACACTATATCTTAATGTATTCAAAAACTAGCCAGTATGGCAGATCAACTAATTTAAACAAATAAAATTAGCAAAGTATTTTTCATTTCTACTCAGTAATGGAAGATACCATTTTTATGGTAACTCCTAGTGGTAACAAATTGCTTTTTCAGTCTTGACCACCAATGCAACCAGTCTAAACTATATAAAACTTTACAATGTTCACATATATTAAAAGACATGAACGGTGCACATGAAGAAGGGACATTTAGTATATGAAAATCATGTATCATTAAATAAAAGGACATTAAAAATTTATGAGTTTAAAGTCTAGGACTACACTATGTCTTTTACCAATTTAATAATTTAAACACTGAGAACAGTGTTTAAACATTTTATAGCAATTTGACATTGCTGTGTCATCCTGAAGATAGACTAAGTTATGGCTTACTAATATTACGAATGGATAAAGATATTGTGGTTTATATACACAATGGAATACTACGTGGCAATGAGAAAAAATGAAATATGGCCTTTTGTAGCAACGTGGATGGAACTGGAGAGTGTGATGCTAAGTGAAATAAGCCATACAGAGAAAGACAGATACCATATGGTTTCACTCTTATGTGGATCCTGAGAAACTTAACAGGAACCCATGGGGGAGGGGAAGGAAAAAAAAAAAAAGAGGTTAGAGTGGGAGAGAGCCAAAGCATAAGAGACTCTTAAAAACTGAGAACAAACTGAGGGTTGATGGGGGGTGGGAGGGAGGGGGAGGGTGGGTGATGGGTATTGAGGAGGGCACCTTTTGGGATGAGCACTGGTTGTTGTATGGAAACCAATTTGACAATAAATTTCATATATAAAAAAAAGAAAAAAGAGAAAAGAAAAAGAAAAAGGGAAAGAAAAAAGGGAAAACAACAACAACCAACAACAAAATAGTGTCTAGTAACATAATAAAACCCGTGAATTATTTAAAGCTAAAACATTTTAATTTTTCTTTCATTATGTGAAAGCTATTCATACACACCTGTAGAGGCACATACAGTGTTACAGTGGCTATTTAGGAGATAATTTATGTTGTAAATTTTGGACTACAAAAAGTGTATGCAATTGAGTTCATGCATAATAAGAAACCAGACTGTTCTTAATGTTTTAATGATATGAACTAGACATCCAGATTTGGTTCATTATCTGTATTTTGTATTTTTAATGATTCTTATACTTCCATATAAGTAAAGGGCATAATTTATTTTTAATGACAGATAATATGATAAAACCCCAAAGTTAGAAAACCAGAATTACTCTAGATTGTCACCAGATGCTCCATATTTTTTAGCAATTATTATCAAAAAAGTAGGTGATTTTCTATGAAAGTTCTTAATGAACACCTTACAAATTTTATAAAATAATACATTATATTTTCCATTAATGTCAAATCATAGAGAATTTAAATTTAATCATTTATGCATTAAAAAAATAGAAAATTTATAGATTCAGGATCCACTTTTTCCAGTGGAAAGGTAAATGTTTAGATACAAGTTACGAATTAAATAACTGGAAATGGCTACTGACAAACGATTGAACATTAATTTTGAAAACACAGCATGATTTTCTTTATGGTGAATAAATTACATTAAATCTCTTCTTCCAATCTCATCAACATACATATGTGAGAATGATTTCTCCTTATTAAATGCTAGTAAAACAAAACATAGAAACAGTTTAGATACACATTATTCCTTCTGAATACCCACATTATCCTTTCTGAATACCACCGTCATCAATCTATCCAAGATCAGATAAATTAATGTGTAAGAAGCAAACTCATTGTTACACTAAACCACTTTAAATATTGACACACAGTGTTTGTTCAAAGCGTGTATATTCATTGAATAATATCACTTGTTTCAGTTATAATTTGTGTTCAATTATAATTGTAGAATAATGAAATGTTTCTGTATCATAGTGATTCTCCCCATTAATTGCCTATGTGTGCCTGTGATCTTTCAAAAACCAATATTTACAGCTTTGTGCTCCATAGTACCGATTGCATTTTTTTAAAATACAATTTTCTCTCGGGGCACCTGGGTGGCTCAGGCGGTTGAGCATCTGACTTCAGCTCATGTCATGAACTCATGGATCATGAATTCGAGCCTGGTGTCAGCCGGAGCCTGGAGCCTGCTTCGGATCTTGTGTCTCCTTTCTCTGTTGCTCCCCCTCTTGCAGTCTGTCTCTCTCGTCTCTCTCTCTCAAAAATGAAGATTAAAAAAATTAAAAAAAATATAAAATTTCTCTTGTCGAATTTTATAATAAAACATTCTGCTTGTAGTTTATGTCTTCTTTTTTCAACTCACTTTTCCAGCAAATAATTTTTTGCATGTTACAATAAAAAGGAGACAGACTGGAAATTCTTTTTAAAATGGCTGTTTATCACAGATGTTTAAACAATAATGCATAAGAGGGCACTGCCACTGGCCCTTCTTTTGCCAAAGTCTTTCTTATAAGACAAAGCAAGAACGTACCCACCAGAAACCCACACCCTCCTCTGCTAAACAAAAATCCCTGCAAACCGAGACCCTTGAGTTCTCTACTAAAAAGTTCCCAGACCACTTCTAAATCCTCTGCTAACCTCTTCTCTAGGTCTGACCTCAGAAGGGCAAATCACACCCCTGATTTGTGTGTCTCTTACCCTCAAAATGTTAAATGGCAGATGTTTCAGGAACTACTAAAAGACCTTACATTTGTGGAGTAAAGAGTCTGTATATGTGTGGGATAGGCTGTAAAATACAAACCAAGTTGATAAGGGAAGTAGGTTAAGACATTGGCCTGGAGTTGGGGCAGAGATTTTTTTTTTCCCTCTAGGTAGCCATGTATCTAAAGAAGATCTGGCCATTCAGATCACTTAAAAAAAGTATCTGTCAAGACAGAAGAATAGAATTTATTTTATGTAACAGTTCATTAGGTTAATTATAACTTTTAAATATTCAGATATATGAAATGTGAGCCTTTACTTATACCCCTGCTTTAATTTGAGGGAATTGTCAGGGTAGATTTAACAATCACCATTTATGGTCTATATTAATTAATTCATTAAGCAATTATTTATTAAGTTCCTACCATGTATCAGGCACTACATTCGGTGTTGACAATATAGCAATAAAACAAATAAAAAGTTATATGCTTTATAAATTTCACTTTTCTGAGGATAAATTGGACGGCATTTAGTAAAGTTAAACATGCTCATGTTAAATGCTACAACAATTCTTAACCTGCAGATATATTTTAAATGAAATCTTACATACATACATACGATATGTAAAAACACATTTGTATCAAAAAATAGGAGTAACATAACAGTCCATCAACAAGAGATTGATTTAATAAACTGAAATATTGACAAGTGCAACAGTACGTAGTAATAAAAACTAAAATGAACTAGGTCTACATATATAACAAATGTCAGCAAAGATGTGGAGAAAAGAGACTTCTTGTACCTTGTTAGTAGAAATGTAAACTGGTAAGCCACTGTAGAAAACAGTGTGGAGGTTCCCCCCAAAAGTAAAAATACAACTATCATATGATCCAGCAATTCTACTTCTGGGCATATATAAAAAAATGAAATTAGTATCTCAAAGACATAAATGCACTTCCAAGTCCATTGCAGCTTTACCCACAATAACCAAGACATTGAAATAACCCAAGTGTCTGTCCATGGATAAATAGACAAAGAAAATATCATACACACACACATATATATTCTTACAAACATATGTAATGTGTAACATATTTTACATTATATTATTGGTATTATGTATTATAAATTATAATTAATATATATGTATATAATGGAATATACTTCAGCCATAAAGAAAGAAATCCTGCCATTCATGACAACATGGAGCATATTATGCTAAGTGAGATAAGCCAAACACAGAAAAGCAAATATTATATGGTATCACTTATATGTGGAATCTAAAAAAAGTCAGACTCACAGAGGCACACTAGAGTGGTAGTTATCAGGGACTGGGTTTGGGAGAAATGGGAAAATGTTAGTCAAGGGTACAGATTTTCACTTATAAGATGACTAAGTTCTAGGGATATAATGTACAGCATTGTGATTATAGTTAAAAATACTATATTGTATACTTGAATGTTGCTGAAAGTCGATCTTAAGTGTTCTTACTACACACAACAACATGGTGACTTTGTGAGATGATGGAAGCGATAATTAGCTTAATTGTGATAATCATTTCACAAGGTATACGTACATCAAATCATCACACTGTACACTTTAAATATATACAATTTTTTTTGTCAATTATACTGCAATAAAGCTGTAGAAAACAAAGATCAATATAAATAAAGTAAAATAAATGTCATGTCATTTCAGAAATTATATTCACTATAATGTTTAGATAGCATTTAGAAATATACATAACTCTTAGTATATACAAATTAAATTAAAGTACTCATAAATCCATAGAAAATATAAAACTTTGTACTTAGATAATGTTTACTCTGGTAGACAGGGTCAGTGATGAGGTTTGATAGGGGAAGATTACACAAGACTGTCCAAACGTTACGGTTATGTGTTAATTCTCAGGTTGGTTATCAGTAATATGGGTGCTTATTGTTATTCTTTACTTCTCTTTGTCAATCTTAAAAAAATATTTTAGAAATTAGAAAAGAATGAAGTTTATAAAGCAAAGTTATATTGGCTTCAATCACCAGAGTTTACAGACTTACTCCAGAAGAATATTTGAACAGAAAATTATGACGATTGGATTTGTGGCAGCTGTAATATTTTTTTTTCTCTATAGTAGAATAACAGTGACAGTACAGTTCTGTTCTGATGATGGAGAGGTCATCCTAATGGTCCTAGAAGAGTGTGGAAGAAACAAAGTTGATTAATTTAAAGAACAATAATTCTAGGAGGCTAGATGAATTATCTGGAGGTTTTAGAAGTCATCACAAATTATGATAGACTTAAATTTTACCTACTTTCACTAATAATTTTGTCTCCTCTCTCTATGTCTCTGTTTCTCTGCATCTAATTCCCATCCTTCTTCCTCCTTCATTGAGTGTCTGCTCCATGTATACTAATAACTTCAACAGATCTACAAGCAGATTTAAAACTGTATAACAACTGAGAGAGAAAAAGAGAGAGAGAGAGAGAGAGAGAGAGAGAGAGAAAAGGTAGGAAACCAAATTACTGAATTCTTCAGTCTTAACTTCTGTGAGATTTATTTAAGAGATGGGTGAATATATTGTTTAATATTTCTTTTTTTTAATTTTTTAAATCTTTATTTTTGAGAGAGAAGAGAGAGAGAGAGAGAGAGAGAGAGAGAGAGAGAGAGCAGGGGAGGAACAGAGACAGAAGGAGACACAGAATCCAAAGCAGGCTCCAGGTTCAGAGCTGTCAGCACAGACACGCGGGGCTCGAACCCATGAACCGTGAGATTATAACCTGAGCTGAAGTCGGACGCTTATCCGACTGAGCCACCCAGGCACCCCTATTGTTTATATTTCTTTATTTCTATAACACCCTTCCACAAAATGGTTAAATCCATTGTACTTCTGATGAATTTTAAACTTTGTCTTTTAATGCATTATGACAAATCGGAATTTAGGGAGCTCATTTCTGACACTATATTTTTCTCTGTCTTCAATGAAGCCCCCATAATAAGGTTGACCAAGTGCCCTCGATCCATTTCTATTCATTTCCTGAGTACTAACCTAAATTTACTTTCTCATGGAAGTTGTTCACATAAAATTATTATTTTAATACTTCAGAATAATCTGGCATCTTTATTCCTTATTCGTTACATGTCACACAGTTTGTATTCTGACATCCATCATGTACTCTTTTGGCTGCAGTAAATTTATTTTAAAATTACATTTCAGATTCATTGAGGTCAGATGCCTTTGGCAGAAAGGTTTCCTTCCTCTGGTTTACAAAACTCACAAAATGGCTTGTAACATAATTTTTCTTTATGGTATTTCAACAAAATATGTCACACATTGTGCTACAACCTTATATTCTTCATGGAAAATTTACATTTATTTTGAAACCAACCTTAGATTTCTCAAGGTTTATGATTACATTGATATGAATATTCATATGTAAGTGTAAAGCCAAATAGCTGAATGATTGCTTCATAAAGCATATTTTCCTGATCACATGGGATATGTATGCTATTTTGGTACTGCTGGGCTGTGATATTTATACCACTCTACATTCCAGAGACAAATACATACAAGAACTCCAGATGTAAATATTTTAATTTGTTTTATCTGCTCTACTAATGAAATAACAGTATCAAGTACAGTAAAATCTTGGTTTGTGAGCATTTGGTCTAGAAATATACTTGTAATCCAAAGCTATATCAAAGTGAATTTTCCCATAACAAATAATGGGAACTCAGATAATCCATTCCACAACCCAAAAATATTCATATAAAAATTATTACAATACTGGGATATAATACAAAATAATAAAGAAAATATAAAGAAAAATAAACAAAGTAACCTGCACTTACCTTTGAAAACCATCATGGCTTTTGTGAGGGAGACAAAATAGAAGAGGGTTTTTGTGTAGGATGACTTTCACTATCACTAGCAGAATCACTGCATCTCTGAGCTCATTGAAACCTTTTTCCGCATGAGGGCAGTTGTACACTCTTGTACGGATGTTGACTACAATACAGCATCAATAACCTCTTGTCACATACTGTTTTTAATGTTAATGGCAATAAGGCAGCAGAGGAAAGTGTCTCTATCTGCAGGCAGACCCTATGTCTGACCTAGAATGAAGCAAAGCATTCCTAAGCTGACTCTTGTATGGAAAAGCAAAGGACTGTCTATAGGTGCTCTGATGTGACAAGAAATACACTAGCGCAAGTTATGGACACCTTCCAACCTTCGGAAAAATCACTGATCTCTACCAAACACTGCAACCTGAGACCAAGTGTCCAAGCATGGGAGATGGTCATCCACAGTCCCACAGACAGAGAGAGAGAGAGAGAGAGAGAGAGAGAGAGAGAGAATCACAGGCTCAATTGTGATCATGTGACGTTCAGCATTCCATACTCGTATTGCAAATCATCACTCATTTATCAAGTTAAAGGTATTTGAAATGTTTGCTCATCTTGCGGAACACTCACAGAACAAGTTACTCACAATCCAAGGTTTAACCCTTGGATAGAGTTTTATAGGTCATTAAAATCACACTCTTCTCTGATGCCTAAATCATCCTAGCAACATTGTGCCTGTGCCTCTGTGGTCATCCATTTTCCATTTGAATCTCTTTTAGATAGGAAATGGATTGCTCTTCCAAAGCAGAATACTGTTTCTGGACACAACTACTATTAGTAAAGATGGTCATGAGCATCTTGTGCCCATCCACTTGTTCTGATATAGAAATAACCAGTTGAATATTTTCTTTTTGTGCTACATCTATTTGAATTTCTGCAGTCAGTGGTCTTATCATGATCTGTGTCATTCTAAGCCACATATGATCATTTTAAGTAATTTTTTCAAGCTCATATCAGTTTGTTTTTGTCATAGCTCCTTATACTGTTCTATGACACTTGTGTTTACATACAAGACAGGTGTCTCTCATGTTGATCACTCTCTTGGAATGGGATATAAATGCAAAATGTAATTGTATCAATACCCCATGTGCCCATTTTAGTTTCAATAAACACTCTGTAACCCCACCTTTCTTTTCTTTATACAAAATTATTTTCTTTTATACGATTTTTTTAATTTGTATTTTTCCCTATATGATTGTAAACACTTGTTGTTTGTTTCTTTGTTTGTTTATAAGGAGATATGTAAATGCTTTCGAAGGCAAACTCCTTATCTTATACATAAATAGTTTGTGTTTCCAGAGTGTCAGTAATTATGCTTTCCATATCAGCTATCCCCATGACTGTCTCTTAAGTAATACTTATTAGCGCACTTGAATCTCTATAAAAATAAAATGATACCACATTACTGAGTTTTGAGCTATTTGTCATAACCTATAAGAACTATTTGATATTTTTCTAATTAAAATTTTTAGAAAATAAAACTAACATTTTACACTCTGTCTCTGTTATGACTTATTTGTAGGAGGAAACTGGTGTTTAATCTTACTTGAAGACTTTGAAACATATGAATTTCCAGAAACTGCTACTCTATTCTCATGAAAAAGAAATAAGATTGCATGTACAATGTCTATTTGTAAGTAATATGTTTCTGATTTTTCTGATTAAAAATCTGGTAGCACAAGTGACTTTTTTTCTCTAATGGAAATTATAAAGTATTTTTGGATTTATGTTAAAGAGACTTATGGGATGTTGGCCTTTATTTATTCACATGTCACCTTTATAATTTTTGCAACATTTAATGATTAGATTTATTAATAGTTTCTTAACACCTTTTAAAAAATTGAAATCTCTTTTAAAAGATTTATTCTAAACTATGGTGTTTATGAATTTATGAGTTTTGTATACCAGCTATATTTATCTTACTGTGTATTAAAATGGACATACTACTATTACAAATTTGGAAAAGTTCATCTGTATCACATAAAAATAATCTCACATGTGACCATTGGTATTCATACGTAAGATAATGTGAGGAGAGATTATTTTTCTTGCCGTACAATTGTCTATTGTGGCCTAAACCTGAGAAAATGAGTTATTAAATGTTTTCTTTTATAATGAGAGATATAAAAATAGGAGCTGCAAAAAAATTGGTTGCAGGTGCTTCCCTTTATAACCATCCAGATGTTGTATGATGTTGTATGATGACCATAGCATGATTTAAACAAAAGCCTGAACAAGAACCTTCAGTTGTGGTCCTTAAAGGGAATACTCTGTACCACCACCTACCTTTGTCTATCTCAGGCTAGGGTCAAATTATAGTGGTTTCAAGAGAACTACTAGTAGAGATTGCCAATGTCAGTAAAAATTAAAAAAAAATTAAAAAATTAACATATTTTTCTCACATGAAAATATTAAGAGCAGTTGATTTGGATTACAGATCTAAATCGAGGAATAGGAAAAGACATTTTTAAAAATGAAGATGTGGCACCTGGGTAGTTCAGTCATTAAGCATCTGTCTTTGGTGCAGTTCATGATCTCACAGTTTGTGAGTTCGAGTCCCACACTGGGTGAGCTCAAGCTCTGCTTCAGATGAACACAAACTCGGCTTTGGCTGAGCTCAAGCCTCACTTCGAATGAGCATGAGCCCTGCTTTGGGTAAAAACACAAGCCTCACTTCAGTTGAGTCCTGCTTCTCTCTCTCTCTGCCCCTTGAGGGACTGACCCTCACGAGATTCTCTCTGTCCCTCACTCACTTGCACCCTCTCTCTTTCAAACTAACAAACAAATGAACAAACAAATAAATAACATTGTATCATCCAAATTTCTTAAAAATAAAAATAAAAATGAAGATAGAGTATGGCAGTGGAGTAGTGGAGTAGCTATTTATAAAGTTATCTTTTAGCATAGAAACGACATGTGTTATATATGTTAATTTTCTATTTGGATTTGAGCTATCTTGCTTGCAGCTGGACAAGGAAACTAGAGATAAGTGTACTGCCAATGTCCTGACTCAAGGGATGCTGGAAAGATTTGATATAAAACTGGAACTCTACAAATCATCCAACGGCTTCTTCAAAGAAAACTATTTCTGTGTCACTGCCTAGAGGTCAATAGTGGTCTGGTAACATTAACATTAACTAGAGAAGCAACACAATTACTAATCAACTGAACTGTTCAATGAAGAACCCATTTATTTTCCTCTCACCTTCCTTCAAGCTTCCAGTACATAAGAGTTTCTTTTTTTGTTTGTTTGTTTTTAATTTTTTAATTTTTAATTTTTTTAACAATTATTTATTTTTGACAGACAGAGAGAGACAGAGCATGAGCAGGGGAGCGGCAGAGAGAGAGGGAGACACAAAATCCAAAGCAGGCTCCAGGCTCTGAGCTGTCAGCACAGAGCCTGATTCAGGGATTGAACCCACAAACCATGAGATCATGACCTGAGCTGAAGTCAGTCACTCAACCAACTGAGCCACCCAGGCACTCCTAGAAGAATTTATCTTAAAACTGTTATAGAATAGTATTAAGTCAGAACCAAGTCAAGTACCACCTTTATTCCAAGATGGAAGCAAAGTGGAGTAGAAAAAAACATACTATATCATCTTCTATCCCTCAGATCCTGAAGGAACAAGTTGAGCAAGCAGAATGTGCATGTGTATGTGTGTTGGAGGGGGGGTTAAGAATTAGTAAGAATTAGATAGGAATTTGGAGTTTAAAACTGGATGAACTTTTAATAATTGAAATTGATGTGAATTTTGCAATTTGCTCAGTATACTGTTAAATGGTCTGCTTTCCCATTGGGCAACAGATAAAGTTAGAAATTGAACTGTGAAAAAGAGAATTTTCTTATATCCCATCAAGTTGAGATAATTGGGTTTTGGTGGGAAAGTGCAGAAAGAAGTATGAGATTCTTATGTGTTGCTTTGTTGAAGAATGGGGAAATTTTTGGGGAGGGGCCTCTAATTAAGAGGACTTTTCTATAATTAATGATACTAGCAGGTATATTCATAGATAAATGCTTCTAATAACCCTCTCTTTGAACATCCTCATAAAAACTGGCTGACCATGTTGAATATAAAGTTTTGGTAAGTATATCGGACATCTCCTAGAAGATAGCTTAAGTTAAATAAAAACACATATTGCAACACTTTCTAGGCTGGAGTATTTTAAATAAATTGCCAACATCATACTAGAGAGTTCTCTGACATAAGTATGGAATAAATAGCAGAATGTTACAAATGACTGAGCTGATAATTTTATCCTGTAAATCTAAGATCATCTGTTTTATTATCCAAATATTATAACTAGATGATTAAATTGAGATTTGGCAAGTAAACAACCTCTTTAAAGTCATACATTTGGTGAAACTGAAGGAACTGAGTGTCTATGTGTGGCCTTTCAAAATATCATTGCCTCATTATATCACTCTTTATAAACAGGCACAAAAATTGAGCATTTTTTTTTGCATCTCTTGATACTTCTTTATTCCACCACATACTCAAAGCCATATTCATTAATTTTTTTGGAGAGAGATTCATTAAATCCTTTTATTTTCTTTGAGATCATTAAATTCTTAAGCAAGATTATACAAACAATAAAATGTAATTTATAGCTAATTACTTTTGTTAACAGTATATATTTTAAAAATACTTTCTTCTTTTTTAAGTTTATTATTTTTTGGATAAAGAGTGCATGAGTGGGGTAGGGGCAGAGAGAAAGAGGGAGAGAGAGGATCCCAAGTGGACCCAACATGGGTGTTGAACCCAAGAATTGTGAGATTATAACCAGAGATGAAATCAAGAGTTGGACACTTGGGGTGCCTGGGTGGCTCAGTCCATTAAGCATCTGACTCCAGCTCAGGTCATGATCTTGTGGTTTGTGAGTTTGAGCCCTGGTTGGACTCTGTGTTGACAGCTCAGAGCCTGGAGTCTACTTCAGTTTCTCTGTCTCCCTCTCTCCCTCTTCCTTCCAGGAGTTGGACGCTTAATAGACTGAGCCACCCAGGTAGTCCTTAAAAATATTTTCTAAAATTCAGTAATCAACGGTATGTTGTATTTATCCAAGAAAGTAACTACTACATCAAGTGAGACAATTCTAATATAAAAATTGTAGATTCCCTTAAGCCATCTCAAGAATGTCCTTCTGGCAGTATTTAGTTCAATATAATATAATTTGTCTAGATAATATGTCTAGAGAATGTAATTTAATCTTCGGCATTTGATGGTTTTTGCTCTTATATTTTATAGACCTCTATAATGTAGAATTCAAAATTTAAACTTCATATATTTTAATTCAGCCTAAATTTAAATAAAGCTAAAACCAACAGATGCAATATTTTAAACGTAGAAAAACTTAAGAAAAAAATGTAACCTATTGACACAAGATTTTTATCACTCAACATAATGAAAAATTATGTGTCTTGAAAAATTGTAGGAATCTTGTTCATCATTGTTATTCTAACCTTTAAACCAGAGACAGTTTAGAACTTAATTGCTAACCTGACCATAATTACTTCTTGCACCTTGTCAATCTCTGCCTCTTTTGCCATCTATGAGAATAAACCAAAACTATTTTGCTATGTACAATTTAAGTTTGTCTCTTTTTTTTTTTTTAGAGAAAGTTCAGAGCCTGATGTGGGGCTCTAATCCATGAACCGTGAGATCATGACCTGAGGTGAAGTGGGATGTTTAACTGACTGAACCACCCAGGTGTCCCTGCTATGTACAATTCAGATTAAATTTTGTGGATAATGACTACCTCCAAATGGTTTTGAGGTGGATTGCTATTCTATAATGTGACAAAAAGATGTAATGAAAGCAGACTTCTGGGAAAGATGGTAGAGTAGGAGGACACTAAGCTCACTTCATTTCATGGACAATGAGATAACACCCACATCAGTGTAAATAACCCAGAAAATGGCCCACACACTGACAGAACAGACTTTATGGCCAAATGTACAGAAGATGCCATGTTGAAGTGATAAGAAAGGCAGAGATGTAGTGAAGAGCTAAACAGATCTGTGGGACTGTCCTTGGGAGGGAGGGACCCCACGGCATAGAGAGGGAAGAGAAATAGACTTTAGGCACTTGGAGAAATCCACATAGGGAACATAAACCCATATAACATTTGGCTTTGAAAACCAGAGCAGATGAATTTCTCAAGTTCTTACCATCAGTGGAGCTTAACACCTAAAACTTTAAAAAATCAGTGGTTTTGGATCTAGAAGGGCCAGGAAGCTGATAGGAAACTGAGTTCCTGTCCTTAAAGTGACAGCAAAATAAACAGCCCCAATGAGAGATAGCATAGAAGCAGCAGTTTGAATAGCACATAGGATATACAGGAAAAAGACTTGTTTACTATTCTCAGAACAAAGTAGTTGGTGGGTGCCATTCCTGGGAAAGGAACACTTAGCCTAGACACACAGATACCTGTGGGAACCAGCACAGTGCCAACAATATCCACCTAACTAGTTAATAAGATTCCCCACCCCACACTCACCGGTGCAGACACCCTTCAGCCTTGCAGCAGGAGTTTTCTAAAGCTGCTCCATGCCCTGTCCCATAACAGACCTGCACAAACCTGCTAACACCATTCACCTTACCCTCACATTCTCCTGCAGATCTTCCCCACCAATATGCCTGTGTTTGGAGCCCATCCAAAATGGTACCACAGGCCTGGCAGAATTCAAGGAGCCCTGACAGGGTCAGCACCACTCTAAAGAGATTCCTATTCTGGGACAGTGAAAGTTAAATACACACACAAGTTTCACTGTTGTCCCAGCAGTGGGCTGGGGGCAGACATCTGGTCTGACTGCAGGTACCACCCACTATTAAAAGCCTTTCAGGGGATAACAAAAGGAAAGCACACTGTAGTTCTTTGTTACTGCATCTCTGACAACTGCTTGGTCAGACTCAATTCAAGCCCAAAGTGACCCCAGACTAGCCCACTAACAACACAAGGACCAAACACTCTCCACACAGGCAAAGAGAGACATTGCATATGACTAGACTGAAAACAAAAGTGGCTCAACCACAACAGCAGGGTGCACACAACACATATAGAAGATACCCCTATAGGGCCAGGTTCTAGTAAACCAGGGACATTGCACTGCAGGGCATTGCATGATCTCTTCTTCATAAGACCATTACTTTCAAAAGCATGAGATGTAGCTGACATTCTTAATACATAGAATCGGACACAGAGAGTTAGACAAAATGAGGAGACAAAGGAATATATCCCAAATGGAAGAAAAGAAAAACATTAGAGCAAGAGAGCTAAACAAAACAGATAAATAATATGCATGACATAGAATTTAAAGTAATGATCATAAAGATACTCATGGGAAAGGAGGAAAGACTAGAGGATTTCAGTGAGACCCTCAACAAAGAGGTAGAAAACATAATAAAGAAAAATATAGAACATTCTATCCTAAAACAGAAGAATACTCATTCTTGTCAAGTGAATATGGAATCTTCTTCAGAATTCATCACATATTAAGTCACAAAACAAATCTCAACAAATTCAAAAAGACTGAAGTTACACCAGTCATCTTTTCTGATGATTTTTCTGACAAGAAAAATCTGGAAAGAACACAAATACATGGCAGTTAAATGACATGTGAAACAAAATAACAAAAATAGACAAACAAGAAATCAGAGAGGAAATCAAAAAATACATGGAGACAAATGAAAATGAAAACATAACAGTCTAAATCTTTGGGATTGCAGCAAAAACAGTTCTAAGAGAGAAGTTTATGGCAATACAGGCCTACATCAAGAAGCAAGAAAAATCTCAAATAAACAACCTAACATGACATCCAAAGAAGCTAGAGAAAAAAATAGAAATAAGGAACCTAGAAAAACAAACAAAACACAAAACCGGTAGAAGGAGGGAAATCATAAAGATTAGAGAAGAAACTGTAAAATAGAAACTAAAACAACAACAACAACAATAGAACAGATCAATGAAATCAGGAGCTATTTCTTTCAAAAGATCAACAATTTGATAAAATTTTTACCAGACCCACTGAGAGACAGAGAAAGAGAAAGAGAGAACTCAAATAAACAAAATCAGAAATCAAAGAGGAGACGTGACAACCGGCACCACAGAAATACAAAGGATTATAAGAGAAAATTATGAAAAATTATATGCCAACAAAATGGACAACCTAGAAGAAATGAATAAATTCCTACAAACACTACTTTTCAAAAGTGAATCCGAATGAAATAGAAAAGTTGAACATGCAATGAGATTGAATCAGTAGTCAAAAAAATTTCAGCAAACAAAAGCCCAGGACCAGGAGGCTTTAAAGGCAAATTTTATCAAACATTTAAAGAAGACTTCTCAAACTAGTCCAATAAATAGAAGAAGGAAAGCTACAAATTTCATCTATAAGGCCAACATTGCTATGATAAAAAAATAAGATAAGAACACACAAAAAAAGAGAACTACTAGCCAACAAATACAGAAAAACCTCAAGAAGATATTAGCAAATGGAATCCAACAATATGTTAAGAAAATCACGATCAATTGGGATTTATTTCTGGGTTGCAAGGTGGTTCAGTGTTTGCAAATCAGTCAATGTGATATATCACATGAAAAATAAAACGGATAAAAAATATAATCTTTTTGGGATGCCTGGGTGTCCCGGTTGGTTAAGCGACCGACTTTGGCTCAGGTCATGATCTCACGTCCCTGGGTTTGAGTCCTACGTCGGGCTCTGTGCTGACAGCTCAGAGCCTAGAGCCTGCTTCAGATTCTGTGTCTCTCTCTCTCTACCTCTTCCCTGCTCTCTTTCTTTAAAATAAATAAACATTAAAAAATTAAAAAAATATATACAATCATTTCATAGTTGCAGAAAAGCATTTGACAAAAACAAAACAAAACAAAACCTCTCAACATGGAAGGGAACATACCTCACATGATAAAGGCTACATATGAAAATCCCCAGCTAAAATACCCTTAATGGGAAAAAAAAACAGAGCTTTTCTCCTAAGGTCAGGAACAAGATAAGGATTTCCACTCTCACCTCTTTTTTTTTCTTTTCTTTTTTCTTTATCTTTATTTTCTTACTTTATTTTTTAATATATTTTATTGTCAAATTAGCTTCCACTCTACACCTAGTGATCATCCCAACAAATGCCCTTCTCAATGTCTATCACCCACTTTCCCCTTTCCTCCAGCACCCATCAACCCTCAGATGTTCTCTGTATTTAAGAGTCTCTTACGTTTTGCTTCCCTCCCTCTCTGTTTGTAACTTTTTTCCTCCCTTCCTTTCCCCCATGGTCTTCTGCTGAGTTTCTCAAGATCCACATAGGATTGAAAATATATGATATCTGTCTTTCTCTGACTGACTTATTTCACTTAGCATAATACCCCCCAGTTCCATCCATGTTGCTGCAAATGGCAGGATTTCATTCTTTCTCATTGCCAAGTAGTATTCCATTGTATATATAAACCACATTTTATTTATTCATTCATCAGTTAATTAACAGTTAGGCTCTTTCCATAATTTGGCTATTGTTGAAAGTGCTGCTATAAACATTGGGGTACATGTGCCCCTATGCATCAGCACCCCTGTGTCCCTTAGGTAAGTTCCTAGCAGTGTTATTGCTGGGTCATAAGGTAATTATATTTTTAATTTTTTGAGAAGCCTGCACAATGTTTTCAAAGGCAGTTGCACTAGTTTTCATTCCCACCAACAGTGCAAGAGGGTTTCCGTTTCTCCATATCCTCTCCAGCATCTATAGTCTCCTGATTTGTTCATTTTATCCACTCTGACCAGCGTGATGTAATATCTCAATGTGGCTTTCATTTGTATTTCCCTGGTGATGAGTGATGTTGAGCATCATTTCATGTGTCTGTTGGCCATCTGGATGTCTTCTTTGAAAAATGTCTATTCATGTCTTCTGCCCATTTCTTCACTGGATTATTTGTTTTTCAGGTGTTGAGTTTGGTGAGTTCTTTATAGGTTTTGGATACTAGCCCTTTATCCAATGTGTCATTTGCAAATATCTTTTCCCATTCTGTCAGTTGCCTTTCAGTTTTGTTGATTGTTTCCTTTGCAGTGCAGAAGCTTTTTATCTTGATGAGGTCCTGATAGTCCATTTTTGCTTTTAATTCCCTTGTCTTTGGATATGTGTTGAGTAAGAAATTTCTGTGGCTGAGGTCAAAGAGGTTGCCTCCTGCTTTCTCCTCTAGCTTTTTGATGGTTTCCTGTCTCACATTCAGATCTTTCATACATTTTGAGTTTATTTTTGTGTATGGTGTAAAAAAGTGGTCTAATTTCATTCTTCTGCATGTTGCTGTCCAGTTCTCCCAGCACCATTTGTTAAAAGTGACTGTTTTTTTTTTTTTTTCCATTGGCTACTCTTTCCTGCTTTGTCAAAGATTAGTTGGCCATACGTTTGTGGGTCCAATTCTGGGTTCTCTATTCTATTCCATTGGTCTATGCATACTGTCTTGATGATTACAACTTTGTAGTAGAGGTTAAAGTCTGGTATTGTGATGCCTCCTGCTTTGGTTTTCTTCTTCAATATTACTTTGGCTATTCAGGGTCTTTTGTTGTTCCATACAAATTTTAGGAATGTTTGTTCTAGCTCTGAGAAGAGTGCTGGTGCAATTTTGATTGGGATGGCATGGCATTGAATGTGTAGATTGTTTTGGGTAGTATTGACACTTTAACAATATTTATTCTTCCAATCCATGAGCATGGAATGTTTTTCTATTTCTTTGTGTCTTCTTCAATTTCCTTCATAAGCTTTCTATAGTTTTCAGCATACAGATCTTTTGCATCTTTGGTTAGGTTGATTCCTAGGTATTTTATGGTTCTTGATGCAAATATACATGGGATAAGTTTCTTTATTTCTGTTTCTATTGCTTCATTATTGGTGTATAAAAATGCAACCGACTTCTGTACATTGATTTTGTATCCTGCGACTTTGCTGAATTGATGTGTCATTTCTAGCAGACTTTTGGTGAATTCTGTCGGGTTTTCCATGTAGAGTTTCATGTCATCTGCAAAAAGTGAACGTTTGACTTCTTTCTCAATTTTGATGCTTTTTATTTCATTTTTTTGTCTGATTGCTGATGCTAGGACTTCCAACACTATGTTAAACAACAGTCACAACTTTTTTTCAACATAATACTGGAAGTACTAGCCACAACAATCAGAAAAGAAAATGCAATAGAAGTCATCCAAATTAGTAAGGAAGAAGTGCAAGTTTCACTATTTGTAGACTACATGATACTGTATGTAGAAAACTCTAAAGACTATACCCAAAACTACTAGAAAAAATAAATTCAATTATGTCATAGGATACAAAATCAATATACAACAATACATTGCATTTCTATACACAATAAAGTAGTAGAAAGATAAATTAAGAAAATTATCCCATTTACAATTGCACCAAGAATAATAAAATACCTAAGAATAAATCTAACTAAGGAAGGGAAAGACATACACTATAAACTCTATAAAACAGTAATGAAAGAAACTGAAAATGACACAAACAAAAAGAAAGATATTCCATGCTCATGTATTGAAAGAACAAATATTGTTAAAATATCCATACTGTGCAAAGCAATCTACAGATTTAATGCAATCCTTATTGAAATTCCAACATCATTTTTCACAGAACTGAATCATATAATATTTAAATTTGTATGGAACAAAACAAGACCCAAAATAGCCAAACTAATCTTAAAAAGATAAGAACAAAATTTGAGGTATCACAATTCCAGATTTCAAGATACACTACAAAGCATTACTAATCAAAACAATATGGTACTGGCACAAAAATAGACATATATGTCAATAGAACAGAATAGAAAATCTAGAAATACACCCAAAATTATATGGTCAATTGGTCTTTCAACAAAGCAGGAATGAATATACAACAGGGAAAAGACAGTCTCTTTAACAAATGGTGTTGGGTAAACTGGACAGCTACATACAAAAGAAGGAAACTGGACCACTTTCTTATAGCATACACAAAAATAAGCTCAAAATAGATTAAGAACCTTAATATGAGACCTGAACCATAAAAATCCTAGAAAAGAACATAGGCAATAATTCGTCTGACATCAGCTGTAGCAACATTTTTCAAGATATGTCTCCTAAGGCAAGGGTAACAAAAAAAAATATTAGGATTGTATAAAAATTAAAAGCTTCTGAATATCAGAGGAAACAATCAACAAGACTAGAAGACAACCTACTGAATGGGAAAAGATATTTGTAAATGTCATATTTGATAAAGGGTTTCCAAAATATATAAAAAACATATAACTTTAAACAAACAAACAAAAACCAAATAATCCAATTTAAAAATGGGCAGAAGGCAGGAACAAATATTTCTCCAAAGAAGACATGCAAATGGCCAACAGACACATGAAAAGATGCTCAACATCACTAATCATCAGGGGAATGCAAATCAAAACCACAATGAGGTACCATCTCACACTAGTCAGAATACCTAAAATTAAAAACAAAATAAAACAAAACAAGAAACGAGTATTGGCAATCATTTGGAGATAAAGGAACCCTCATACACTGTTTTTGGGAATGCAAACTTGTGCAGCCATTTGTAAAAACAGTATGGATGTTTCTCAAAAAATTAAAAATAGAATTATCATTTGATTCAGTAATTCCACTACTGGGTATTTACCCAAAGAACATGAAAACACTGATTTGAAAAATATATACACACATTTATACTTATTGCAGCATTATTTACAATAGCCAAATTATGGAAGGAACCCAAGTGTCCATCAATGAATGAATGGATGAAGATGTGGTATATATAATGGAATATTATTCAGTCAATACAAAAAAAGTCAATACAGAGAAGACTGGAATCTTGCCATTTGCAACAACATGGATGGATCTAGAGAGCATAGTGCTAAGTGAAGTAAGTCAGTGAGAGAAAGACAAATAACATATGATTTCACTCACATGTGGAATAAAAAAGAAAGAAAGAGGGCGCCTGGGTGGCTCAGTCAGTTGAGCAACCGACTTCAGTTTAGGTCACGATCTCACAGCTTGTGAGTTCGAGCCCCACATCAGGCTCTGTGCTGACAGCTCAAAGCCTGAAACCTGCTTCAGATTCTGTTTCTCCCTCTCTCTCTGCCCCTAACCCACTCATATTCTGTCTCTTGTCTCTCTCAGAAATAAATAAACATTAAAAAGAAAGAAAGAGAAGAAAGAAAGAAAGAAAAGAAAGAGAAGAAAGAAAGAAAGAGAAGAAAGAAAGGAAGGAAAAAGAGCCAAACCAAAAACCAGACTCTTTAATATAGAGAACAAACTGATGGTTTCCAGAGGGAGTTGGGTGAGCAGATGGGTGAAATAAAGAGAATTAAGAGTTGGGGGCACCTGGATTCCTCAGTCTGTTAAGTGTCCAACTCTTGCTTTCATCTCCAGTCATGATCTCATGGTCCATGGATTCAAATCCTACATCAGGCTCCATGCTGTGAGCCTGAATTTGAATTCAATTATCATGATGAGCACTGAGCAATGTATAGAAGTGTTGCAACACTATATTGTGGAGCTGAAACTAATATAACACTATGTTAATTACACTGGAATTTAAATTAAAGAAAAAGAACTAAAGATAGAAACATGAAGAAAAGATGTAATGAAAGAAAATCTCAAAACAAATTATGTCTCATATACAGCTAATATTTGAACAAATATCTATTAATCTCTCTCTGTCCATTTAGGATCACAGACTACCACCTATCAGAAAGATACATTTAAGGGAGATTTACAGGGCAAATTCAAGAAATTATCTTTATACTCTGCAGCAAGCAATAATGTAGCATCTTAAATGAATATTTGGACATACGAGCATTTGGGTTTTGGGTCTCACATCTCACTCTTACAGATGACCATATATAGGCCTCATGAGAACTTTTTCATATGTCCGTGGAAGATTACTATTATCACTGAAGTATTTTTAGTCAATCCATACACATAGAATTACTTTAACTTCACAAATGAGAAATTCTTTCTGATATTTATCATTATGAATAACGAGCTACTCTAGTTGACCAATAAAACATAGTTTCTCACACAAATTATGTTCATTACAAGCCTGAGTTATAGATAACAGAGATTTGTAGCAGTCTTTCCTGGAGTATGTGTTTCCAGATTCTAACACTAGGTGGCTATCTCTGAATTGTGAATCTTTTCCAAAATTGCTTTATTGAGATATATTCAAATCACATAAAATCTGCCCATTTATAAGGGTACAAGTTTATGGTCTTAGTATATTTACAAAGTTGTTTGTATTTTAGAGCACTTTCATAACCCACTTGCCCCAGATCCCATACCCATTAGCATACTCCTACCATACTCCTTTCTTCTACTACTCTCTCCTTTCTCCAATTCTAGTGAACCACTAATCTGTGATTCCATAAATATGCCTATTTGGACATTTCATATAGAATTATACAATATGTGATTTTTTTTGTGACTGGCTTCTATTACATAGCCCAATGTTCTCAGGGTTCATCTGTGTTGTAGTAGGCATAGGTATTTCATATTTTTTTTTGTTGCCAAATACTATTTATTGTATGAGTGAATCCCATTTATTTCTCCATTCATAATTGATGGACATTTGGATTATGGTAACTTTTGGGTTATTATTACTATGAATAATTATGTACAAATTTTGTGTCCATTTCTTTCATTTCTGTTGGATAAGAGTCGAATTGATGGGTCATATGTTAACTTTATATTTAATTGCTAGATATTTGCAAAGTGGATTCATCGTTTTACATTCTCAAAAGCAATGTATGTGGTTTCTAATTTCTCCACACTTTCATAAGATTTGTTTTTATCTGTCTTTTGATTATAGTCAACCTACTGGTTGTGATGTGGTATTTAAACATGGTTTTGATTTTCATTTCTCAAATGAATGATAATGTTAATTACTTCCGTATCTTCTTTTGAATAATTTCTTATCAAATTATATTCTTAATTTTAAGAATATAATCTGTATTTGTTTGGAAGAGTTGTTTTTTTTTTTTTTTTTTTTTTTTTTACATATTCTGGAGTCAAGTGTCTTACCAGATAATGATTTTTAAATACTTTCTTCCACTTTATGTTTTTTTGTTTTGTTTTGTTTTGTTTTGTTTTTTACTTTCTCAATGGTGTTCTTTGGAGCACAAAAACTTTTAGTTTAGTTGAGATCCAATTTATCTTTTTGCTGTCATTATTGCTCAAACTTTGGGTGATATTCTGTGAAACCATTGTCTAATCTATGTCCCAAACATATGTGTATGTTTTCTTCCAAGATTTATATAGTGTTAGGACTTATATGTATATCTTTAATCATTTTGAGTTAATTTTGTATACAGTGTGGTATAATATCTAAATCATTCTTTTGCATGTGGATAACCTATTGTCCCAGGACTATTTGTTGACAGGCTTATTATTTCCCACATTGAATGGTCTTTAAACCTTTACCAAAAGTCAGCTGACTATAGATGCAAACATTATTTCTGGAGTCTCAATTCTATTTTATTTATCTAGTACCACAGCATGGTGATTTTACTGTACATTTTGTAGTAAGTTTTGAAGTCAGAAAATGTAAGTTCTTTGAATTTGTTTTATAACAAAATTATTCAGGCTATCTTGGGTTCCTTGCATTTTCATATAAATTCTAAGATCATCATGTTAATTTCCTAAGAATCCAGCTCGAATATAGATGGGGATTGCTTGAATCCACAGATAAATTTGGGGATTATTGTTATATTAACAATATTAATATTTCTGTTGCATGAATATAAGCTGTCTTTCCATATGTTTAGATCTTCTTTAATTCTTTTTTTTAAAAAAAAACTTCAACAACGAATTATATATATATCATACAAATCTTACATTTATTCTCTCAAAGGTATTCTTAAGTACTTTTGATGCTATTGCACACAAATTATGTTCTTAATTTAATTTTCAGATTACTTGTTGCAAGTGTATAAAAATGTTTGCTTTTGATATATTGATCTTGGATCTTGAAACCCTTTTTTAAAAGTGTATTTATTTATTTATTTATTTACTTATTTAGAGAGTGTGAGCATGGGAAAGGCAGAGAGAGAGGGGGAGAGAGAATCCCATGCAGGCTCTATCCTGTCAGCACAGAGCCCTTTGAGGGGCTCATACTCACAAACCATGACATCATGACCTGAGCCAAAATCAAGAATCAGATGCTTAACCCATGGAGCCACCCAAGTTCCTGGATCTTGAAATTGTCTGAAGTTCATTCTATTTATTTTAATTATTTATCTAAATATTTATTTATTCTTATTACTATCTATTTAAATTCTAATAGTTGCTCTATGGACTTCTTGGGATTTACTATATATAGCATCATGGAATCTCCAAATAGAAATAACTTTACTTTCTTTTTTCCAATTGTGATACCTTTTATTTATTTTCCTTATCTAGATGCACTGATGAGAGCATCTATCCCAATGTTTAATATAAGTGGTGAGAATGGACATCCTCATCTTTTCCTGTTCTTAGAAGTAAAAATTCAGATTTCCACAGTCAAGCATGGAGGTAGCTATGGGTTTTTCTGATATTCCCTTTATCAGTTTGATGAAGTTTCCCTCTATTCTAATTTGGTTTTTAACAAGAAGAGAAGCTGAATTTTGACAAATGCTTTTCAGTATCTATTGAGTTGATCATGTGATTATTTCCTTATTCTATCAGGATGGTGTGTTATATTAATTTGGGATTAGATGTTGAACGAACCTCACATTTTTTCTCAAGTCAGAAATGTTGAAGCCATACCTGAAATCTGCCCTAAACTCTAAAATTCTGTTTATTCTACATCAATAACATCTTTTCTTCATTTCCAATGCCTCTGCCTCAGTAAATTCATTTCCTGTCATTTAATATCTTTTTTAATACAAAAGCCTCTTAATTTATTTGTCTTTACACTTCTTTTTGTTTGTTTCATTCCAATATGTTATCCACAATGATGTTCAAGTAATCATTTTAGATCATAAATGTGATCATGTTTCTGTCATGCTTAACATTCTCTAGTGACTTTATTTTTGATAAAAAGCATGAACTCCCAAGGTTTTTAAAAATTTTGCTACAAATTTGACACTTTATTTGTAATGTAAAGAGTCTACACTTGTAAAGAGTCTACGCTTGTTTGAAATGCTCTTTTTCCCGCAACAGAAAAATGTGGCTATTTTTTTCTTCCACACCTTATCACTATTACCCAGTTATGAGAACTAGACTCTAATAAATAGTCACACCTGTGGCTTTAATCTTTGAGCAAGGGCCAGAAAGGCAAATCATTAATTTAGGTGTCTTGGAAAAAAAATGGTAACATTGTCTAGCAGTAGTAATGTGTTCTATATATCCTACAATATCAAGGACAGCATATTGAACAGAATTTTTCTACTAGACAAGAATAAGTTATACTTTCCTTTTCTATCTTAGTATCCAAATGTTTATTGGGAGTAAGAACTAAGTATTATTTATTTTTGTTTCTCCTAACAATAAAGGTGGTTATGTGTACTATTACACCACAATTCTCTATAAGAAGTGTGCTGCATCAAACTCAAAAGCTTCTGTACAAAGGAAACTATCAACAAAATGAAGGCAACCTACTGAATGGGAGAAAATATGTGAACATCATATATTTGATAAGGTATTAATGTCTAAAATATATAAAGAACAACTCAATTGTAAGAAAACAAACAATCTGATTAAAAAATGGGCTCATTTTTCCAAAGAAGGCATACAGATACATGAAAATTATGCTTAATCTCACTAATATCAAGGAAATGTAATTCAAAACTAGGAGGAGATAGAATCTTACTCCTGTCAAAATAGTAACATCAAAACGACAAAAAGTAATAAGCTTTGGTGAGGATGTGAAGAAAAAAGAACTCTGTGCACTCTTGGTGGGAATATAAATTGGTGCAGCCACTATGGGAAACTGTGAGGTTCCTCAAAAAATTAAAAATGGAACTTCTGCATGATCTGGCAATTCCACTTCTGGGCATTTATCCAAAGAAAATAAAAACACTAATTCAAAAGGATACATACACTCTCATGTTTACTGCAACGTTATTTACAATAGCCAAGATACGGAAACAACCTAAGTGTCCATCAATGTATGAATGAATAAAGAAAATGTGGTGTGTGTGTGTGTGTGTGTGTGTGTGTGTGTGTGTGTATACACACATAATGGAATATTATTCAGGCATTAAAGGAAGAAAATTTTGCCATTTACAATAGGGATAAAACTCGAGGGTATTATGATAAGTGGAATGTCAGACAAGACATGACATATGATCTCACATATATGTGGAATCTAAAACAAAACAAAAACTAAGCTCATAGATCCAGAGAACAGATCAGTGGTTGTTAGAGGTGGGAGTTGGAGGTGGGTGAAATGGATGAAGGGTGGTCAACAGTTACAAATATTTAGTTAGAAATCAGTCATGGGGATGTAATGATGACTATAGTTAACAATACTGTATTGTATGTTTGAAAGTTGCTAAACCATCATAACCTTAAAAGTTATCACCATAAGAAAAAATTTTGTAACTATGATGGTGATAAATGTTAACTAGACTTACTGTGGTAATCATTATGCAATACATACAAATATTGAATCACTATGTCGTACACCTGAAACATATTAATATGTTTTATGTCAACTATAGTTCAATTTTAAAAAGTGTGTGTCTGTACATTCACATTCAAATTTAAGATCTGCTTTAGAAGAGATGATAATAACTATGCAATAATAAATAATAGAATGACTTAAATGAATGTCAAAGGATGAACGGATAAAGAAAATGTGATATTTTATTCAGCACAAACAAAAAGGAAATTCTACCATTTGAAAAAAACATGGATGACCCTGGAGGGCATTATGCTCCGTGAAATAGGTCAGACACAGGAAGACAAATACTGTCTTGATGAGCTTGATGACAATAGTGATTTACACAGGCAGGCAATATTGTATGATCTCACTTATAGGTGGAATCTAAAAATGTCTATCCTGCAGAAAGGAAGTAACTGGTGGTTATTAGGAACTAGGGGTAGGGGATATGGGGAGATATTTATCAAAGAGTAGGAACTTTCTGTTATAGGATGAATACCTTCTGGGGATCTAATGTACAGCATGATGCTATAATTAATAATATCATGTTGTGTACTTGAGTGTTGCTGAGAGTAGATCTTAAGTGTTATCAAAACAGAGTATCAGTATGAAGTGATGGATGCGTTAATTAACTGGATTGTGGTAATCATTTTATAATTTATACATATATCATACCATCACATTGCACAACATAAATACATGAAATTTTGTCAATTATAACTTTAAAAATCTGGAAAAATATAATGGAAACTTTCAGTAGCATTTGTGTTCTCACAGTGTACCAGGTTCTGTACTAAGTGCTTTAGGTGTAGAGATTTAATGAATCCCCACAAACCTGTGTCAAATAAAGTGTGAAATTGTCACACTCTATTGTGCAGGAAATCGTCAGTGCAGAAAAATGTATACAGTTTTCAAGTAGTAGAATCAGTATTTGAAACTTAGTAGTCTTTCCATAACCCACTTTCTGAACTTCTAAACTATATTGTCTTTCAAATTAATATGTTGTCATTATTATTCATCCATTTTTTAAAATTTTACATTACATATTTCAAGAAGTTACTTCTTTCCTTCCTTAATGATCATTTTTCTAATATAGGCCAGAGTTATTAAGAGTGAGCTTGATGAGAATGATATAGAATTTAACCGTATGTGCTGAGACAACACATAAGACATGACAGTGCCAATTTGATACACACTGTAGGGCAGAAAGGCAGTGGGCCTTTGAAGAACAAGATGATTTAGTGTCATGATGTTCAGAGGTAATATGGTTTTAAAATAAGCAAAAGTCACTAGCTTAATTATCAGAAGCCTTAACAACAAAAAAATTCAATATTTTTCTCTATTTTTTTAATTACATCTAAGTTACTTAGCATATAGTACAACAATTTCAGGAGAGGTTCCTTAATGTTCCTTACCCATTTAGCCCAACCCCCTCCCACAACCCCTTCAGCAACCCTCTGATTTTTCTCCGTATTTAAGAGTCTCTTATGTTTTTACATTATTTTTGCTTCCCTTCCCTTGTGTTCATTTGTTCTGTTTCTTAAAGTCCTCATGTGAGTGAAGTCATATATTTGTCCTTCTCTGACTGACTAATTTCACGTAGCATTATACCCTCTAGTGCCATCCAGGTAGTTGCGATTGGCAAGATTTCATTCTTTTTGTTTGCCGAGTAATACTCCATTATATATATATATGTACATATATATATATATATATATATATATATATATATATATATATTCTTTTTCTTTATCCATTCATCCATCAATGGACATTTGGCCTCATTCCATACTTTGGTTGTAGGGCTGCTATAAACTTTAGGGTTCATGAAACAGTATCCCTGTGTCCCTTGGATGAATACCTAGTAGTGCAATTGCTGGATCATAGGGTAGTTCTATTTTTAATTTTTTGAGGACTCTCCATACTGTTTTGCAGAGTGGCTGCACCAGTTTTCATTCCCACCAGCAGTGCAAAAGACATCCTCTTTCTCCACACCCTTGCCAACATTGGTTGTTGCCTAAGTTAATGTTAGCCATTCTGACAGGTTTGAGGTGGTATCTCATTGTGTTTTAATATGTATTTTTCTGATGATGAGTGATGCTGAGCATTTTTTCATGTGTCGGTAGCCATTTGGATGTCTTCTTTGCAGAAGTGTCTGTTCATATCTTGTGTCCATTTCTTCACGGATTATTTGATTTTTGGGTGTTGAGTTTGATAAGCTCTTTATAGTTTTGGATACTAACCCTTTATCTGATATGTCATTTGCAAATATCTTCTCCCATTCCGTCGGTTGACTTTTAGTTTTGTTGGTTGTTTCCTTCACTGTGCAGAAACTTTTTATTTTGATGAGGTCCCAATACTTCGTTTTTGCTTTTGTTTTCCTTGCCTCTAGAGTTGTGTTGAGTAAGAAGCTGCTGCAGACAAGATCAAAGAGGTTTTTGCCTGCTTTTTCCTCAAAAATTTTGATAGCTTCCTGTCTTACATTTGAGTTCTTTCATCCATTTTGAGGTTATTGTTGTGTATGGTGTAAAAAAGTGGTCCAGGCTCATTCTTCTGCATGTCGCTGTACAGTTTTCCCAGCACCACTTGCTGAAGAGACTGTCTTTATTCCATTGGATATTCTTTCCTGCTTTGTCAAAGATTTTCGTTTTCAAGATTGCTTTGGCTATTTGCGGTCTTTTCTGGGTCCATACATAGTTTAGGATTGTCTGTTCAAGCTATGTGAAGAATACTGGTGTTATTTTGATAGGGAATGCTTTGAATTTGTAGATTGCCTTGGGTAGTATTGACATTTTAACAATATTTGTTCTTCTATTCCAGAAGAATGGAATATTTTCCATATTTTTGTGTCTTCAATTTCTTTCATAAGCTTTCTAAAGTTTTCAGGGTATAGATATTTCACCTCTTTGGTTAGATTTATTCTTATGTATTTTATGGGTTTTGGTGCAATTGTAAATAGGATCAATTTCTTGATTTCTCTTTCTGTTGCTTCATTCTTCTTGTGTAGGAATGCAACCGATTTCTGTGCACTGATTTTATATCCTTCAACTTTGCTGAATTCATGAATCAGTTCTAGCAGTTTTTTGGTGGAACATTTTGAGTTTTGCATATAGAGTATCATGTCATCTGTGAAGAGTGAAAGTTTGACCTCCTCCTGGTCAATTTGGATGCTTTTTATTTCTTTGTGTTGTCTGATTGCTGAGGCTAAGACTTCCAATACTATATTGAATAACAGTAGTGAGAGTGGACATCCTTGTCTTCTCCCTGACGTTAGGGGGGAAGTTCTCAGTATTTCCCCATTGAGGATAATATTAGAATTGGGTCTTTCATATATGGCTTTTATGATCTCGAGGTATCATCCTTCTATCCCTACTTTCTTGAGAATTTTATTCAAGAAAGGATGCTGTATTTTGTCACATGGTTTCTCTGCATCTATTGAGGATATTGTGGTTCTTGTCCTTTCTTTTATTGATGTGATGTATCACATCGGTTGTTTTGTGGATGTTGAACCAGCCCTGCATCCCAGGTCTAAATCCCACTTGGTCGTGGTGAATATTTTTTTTAATGTATTGTTGGATCCGGTTGGCTAATATCTTGTTGAGGATTTTCGCATCCATGTTCATCAGGGAAACTGGTCTATAGTTCTCTTTTTTAGTGGGGATTTTGTCTTGTTTTGGAATCAAGGTAATGCTGGCTTCATAGAAAGAGTTTGGAAGTTTTCCTTCCCTTTCTATTTTTTGGAATAGCTTCAAGAGAATAGGTGTTAACTCTTCTTTAAATGTTTGGTAGAACTCCCCTGGAAAGCCATCTGGCCCTGAACTCTTGTTTTTTAGCAGATTTTGATTACTAATTCTATTTCTTTACTGGTTATGGGTCTGCTCTAATTTTCTATTTCTTCCTGTTTCAGTTTTGGTAGTTCATATATTTCTAGGATTATTTCCATTTCTTCCATATTGCCTGTTTTATTGGTGTTTAATTGCTCATAATATTCTCTTATTATTGTTTGAATTTCTGCAGCGTTGGCTGTGATCTCTCCTCTTTCATTCTTGATTTTATTTATTTGGGTCCTTTCATTTTTCTTTTTGATCAATTTTACTAGTGGTTTATCAATTTTGTTAATTCTTTCAAAGAACCAGCTACTGGTTTCATTGATCTGTTCTTTTTTTTTTTTTTTTTTGGTTTTGATAGCATTGATATCTTCTCTAATCTTTATTATTTCCTGTCTTCCGCTGGTTTTAGGTTTTATATGGTGTTCTTTTTCCAGCTCTTTAAGGTGTAAGGTTATATTGTGTAACTGAGACCTTTCTTCCTTCTTTAAAAAGGCCTGGATTGTTAGATACTTTCTTCTTATGACTGTCTTTGCTGTGTCCCAGAGGTTTTGGGCTCTGGTGTTATCCTTTTCTTTGGCTTTCATGTACTTTTTAATTTCCTCTTCAACTTCTTGGTTAGCCCATTCTTTTTTAATAGGATGTTCTTTAGTCTCCAAGTATTTGTTTTACCTTTTCAAATTTTTTCTTGTGGTTGATTTTTAATTTCATAGCATTGTGGTCTGAAAATATGCATGGTATAATCTCTATCATTTTGTCCTTGTGGAGGGCTGACTTGTGTTCCAGTGTGTGATCTATTCTGGAGAACGTTCCATGTGCACTGGAAAAGAATGTATATTCCGCTGTTTGAGATGAAAAGTTCTGAATATATATGTTAAGTCCATCTGATCCAGTGTGTCATTCAATGCCATTGTCCCCTTGTTGATTTTCTGTTTAGATGATCTGTCCTTTGCTGTAAGTGGGGTGTTGAAGTCCCCTACTTTTATGGTATTTTTATCAGTTACTTTCTTTATGTTTGTGATTAATTGCTTTATATATTTGGTTGCCTCCACATTCGGAACATAAATGTGTACAATTGTTAGGTTGTTGGTGGATGTACCCCTTAATTATGATATAATGCCATTCTTCATCTCTTGTTACAGTCTTTATTTTAAAGTCCAGATTGTCTGATATAAGTATGGCTACTCCTTCTTTCTTTTGTCAACCATTAGCATGATAGACGGTTCTCCATCCTCACTTTTAATCTGAAAGAGTCTTTAAGTCTAAAGTGGGTCTCTTGAAAATAGCATATAGATGGATCTTATTTTTATCCATTCTGTTACCCTATATATTTTGATTGGAGCATTTAGTCCACTGATGTTTAGGGTGAGTACTGAAAGATATGAAATTATTGCATTATGTTTTTTACACAGTTGGAGTGTCTGGTGGTGTTCTCTGGTCCTTTCTAGTCCTTGTTGCTTTGGGATTTATTTATGTATGTATGTATGTATGTATGTATGTATGTATGTTTTTTCTCCCCTCAGAGAGTCCCCCTTAAAATTTCTTGCAGGGCTGGTTTACTGGGCACAAACTCCTTTAATTTTTGTTTGTCTGGGAAACGTTTAATCTCCCCTTCTATTTTAAATGACAGACATGCTGGATAAAGAATCTTGGCTGCATATTTTTCCGATTCAGCACATTGAGTATATCCTGTCACTCCTTTCTGTCCTGCCAAATTTCTGTGCATGGGTCTGCTGCAAACCTGATCTGTCTTCCCTTGTAGGTTAAGGAATTTTTTTCCCTTGCTGCTTTCATTCTTTCCTTGCCTGAGTATTTTGTGAATTTGAGTATGATATGCCTTGTTTATGGTGGGTTTCTATTGAACATAATGGGGGTCCTCTGTGCTTCCTGGATTTTGATGTCTGTGTCTTTCCCCAGGTTAGGAAAGTTTTCCACTATGATTTGCTCACATAACCCTTCTACCCTTTTTTCTCTCTGTTCATCTTCTGCAACCCTTATGATTCTGATGTTGTTCCTTTTTAATGAGTTACCGATTTCCCTAATTCTTAAATCATGCTTTTTTAAGTTAGTCTCCCTCTTTTTTTCTACTTCATTATTCTCCATATGTTTGCTCTCTATATCACTGAATTGCTGCTCTGCCTTATCCATCCTTGCCACCATGGCACGCATTCTAGATTGCAGCTCAGTTATAGCTTTTTTTTTTTTTCATCCTGACTAGCTTTTACTTCTTTTAATCTATTTTTAACCCCAGCTAGTTTTCTTATTGTGAATCTAAATTCTGGTTCAGACATCTTGCTTGTATCTCTGTTTGTTAAGTCCCTGGCTGTCGTTTCTTCCTGCTCTTTCTCTTGGGGTGTATTCCTTCGTTTCATCATTTTGAAGAAAGAAAAGTAATTAATGAGGTAAAAACAATTAAAATTAATAAAAATTAAAATAAAAAAATTAAAAACAACACAAATACAAAAGTCAAATAAATTATGCTAGACGTGTTGTTGGTCTGGGTGTTGAAAGTGGCTTGATAGATTAGAGAAAAAACAGGGATAAATGAAAACATTTGAAAATTAGAAAAAAATAAATACAATGAAATAAAATGAAATGATGGAAGTAAAATAGAATTTGAAAAATTACAAAAAGTAATAGATACAGTAGAAAAAAATTAAAGAAAAATATTTTTAATAGAAATGGAAAGTAAAAATAAATATTTTCTCTTTCTGTATTCATGGAAAAGAAAAGAAATAAAAAATAAAAAAAATAAAATTGAATAGATGGACCATTGAACAGACTGAAATACAATTGAAATTACATTGTTTACCCCTAGATGTCAAACTAGGAAACACTTTATAGTCCAAAAATTAAGCAGGTGAAGACACCTGTTGTGCTCCTGAAGAGCAAGGTTGGCCCAATTTGGCAGGGCTTGGTGTAATGGCTCCATTCTCCAATAGATGGCAGTGCTTACCTTACTGGGGTCGATTGTTGTGGTGTTTGTAGGTGTGTATGTGCATGCGCAGGAGGGGTGAAAATGGCATCATCCAGCTCCCCAGTCTCTAGTATTGGAACTCTGTTCTCACTGATCAGCAATTGCTCACACGTCCTTTGTCCCTGGCTTCTCTCTGCTCCCTGCTTTCACTGTCTGTGAACAAACCATCAGGTTGCCAGGCAGCACCTCCCTTCTGAGTTTTATCTCAGATGAGGCTGTTTTTCCCAACCCCTTACTTCTGAGGGACTGCAGCTTTGACCTGTTCTGCCCCTCTGCTGGACGGTCTCACTGAACAATGGCCAGGTGGTGGCTGTAGCCAAGAACGTTTGTGGGACTGTGCTGCTGCTGGTGTCCACAGACTGTGGCTAGTGCCAGGCCACCTCAGAAAAAGTTGACTTGGTGTACCAACAGTGTTTCAGGGTTTATGGAAAATCACAAACACATCCTGCACCAAGCTTCGTCTTTAATGTCCTTGTTCCAGCACCAGTGAATGTGATTGTTCTCCGGGGTCTGTTAGGAACTTTGCCTGTGGGGGCACCGCACAGCCTCTACCAAATGTCCTCCCATCAGGGGAACCACCTGTTCCCCTGTGGCCTGAGGATCCCTGAACCTTACTCTGGTCCTGGGGATTTTCCCTTCCCACCAGATCACCACCAGGCATTGAGCTGCAGAGTTTCAGACTCTGCACACCCCCCTGTTTATAGAGTCTTAATGGAATTTAAACCCTCTCCTTTCTCCTTTCTCTCTTTTTAGTTTAGTCCCTGCAGTTGTTTCCACTTTTCCACTTTCTTTCCAGCTGCTTTATTTTGGGGGGGGGTGCTTTTCCTGTACTCTACCCCTGTCTCCGTCCTCTCTCCACAAGCAAAAACAGCTCCCTGCCCTCCATGGCTTCTCTTTCCCCCAGTTCACCTCTCCACACCATGTACCTGCTGAGTTCTGTGGTTCAGGTTGTGCAGATTGTTGTGTTAACCCTCAAATCAGTTTTCTAGCTGTGCAGGATAGTTTAGTGTTGATCTGGCTGTATTTCATGGGCGAGAGACACAAAAAAAGCTTCCATGCTGTTCCGCCATCTTGGGTGCTCCTCCAGTGTTTTTCTCTATTAACAAGGATGATAAAAGATGTTCAAAAATACAAAATATATTTGCTTTTCATTGAGGCCTTACTAATTTGAATAAATGTTACCACCATGATACATCTATGCCAAGGAGAGAAAAATGCATAGGAGGTATTTTTTTGAAAAATTATTTTTTTATGTATAATGAATATGATGTATAGATAAAATTACAACAGGTTCACTGATTTTCATGAATTCCATAAGCATGGCTGTGTGTGTGTATGTTTGTTTATGTGCATGTGCCCATGCATGCATTATGCCTCATTCTGTTGCAGTTCAATATAGTTAAGTGTGTCCCTTTTTGTTCTATTATAAATAGTTACTGCTATGAGGGAAAAAAAACGCTGAAAGTTCGTAATCAAATATCCCTTATATGTTGAAATTAGTGATTTACACAATATATTACCTGCATATAAGTTAAAAAGCTCAGTGAATTAGGAGAATTTTCCATGTTTTGTTTAAAAGTGTTCTCCTTCACCCTTACCTGTCCTAATAGGCAAAACTTATACAGACCAAACAGTCTTGGATTGCTGTTAATATTTTATGAACTCAATTTAATTGCTATCATGTTCAATAGTTTCTTTTTGTGGAAGAGAAGAAAAGGAGAGGTTCTGTTGCTTTTCTTAGAACTCAGTAGCTTTTTTATTGTTAATGTTCAATTTTTCAGATATCATTATCTCTGTTTTAGAATAAATAAACTTCTACAACTTTTGGTCATAATTGTTAAACATTTACAGAACTTTATCTTGCAAGGTTTAAATAAGATGCATATTCAAAAAGAACAAAGACTCTACATATGTTCCATTGGAAGTCTAGTATGCTTTAAAATCATAATAAGCCAATAATGTTATGTTAAAGGTTGTTCTACAGAATTTATTACATCTTAGTGAAATAAATATATGAATTAATTTTCAGGCAACAAAATCCAAAATGTACTATATATATTGAATGTATGTTACCTAATGATAGATCTATATTTAATTTTCAGACTTCTGCTCATGTATTTTCTTATATAAAACTATTTTGCTCATGTAATTGCCAGTGACGGGTTCTTTGTCTCTAGTAGCATTCATATTTTATAAAAGGTTTATTCAAGATTGTTTTGAACTCAGGATAAATTTACATCCTCTCATTCATATTTTATTCAATAAAAAATCCACTATAATAAAAATAAAGATTTTAAAACTTATATTGCCTACTTAATATGTATTCTGAGATGTTTTCCTAAAAAATATGGTGCTATGTTTATCATAATTTGATTTATTTTTACTTCTCACAGACCAATGAATTTTAAAGCAGCCTATAAATTATTTTTAATGTTTCTTTATTTATTTTGAGAGAGAGAGTGCACGAACAGATGATGCGCAGAAAGAAAGGGAGAGAGAGAGAATCCTGCACTAATAGGGCAGAGCCTAATGCCAGATTCAGATTCATGAACCGTGAGATCATGACCTGAGCTGAAATCAAGAGCTGGAGGATGCTTAATCGACTGAACCATGCTGGTTCCTCTGAAAGCATGCTGTAAATTATTTAATTCATTTTATTTCTGTAGTGATTCCTTGAAATGTCAAGCTATTGGTGAAATGTCTTCTTTGATAAATAGAAAGTTTTCATTTCTGTCCACACACTTAGGTATTAAAAAAACAAAATAATACAAATCTAATCTTATCAAAATAGATAAATCAAAGCCTGTAAAGGCTATCAATAAAACATTAGAATATCAGAATAAAAAAAACTTGTTTTTAATTAGGAAATTTAATCTAAGTGAGAAAAACAGGTCAGAAATTTTGAAGAAGGGAAGTCTAAACGTGGGGCAAGTTTCTAGGATTTGTAGTCATATTAGTTATTAGCCTAGCATATGGATTCAGTAAACCTGGTTTAAAGTCCTACCACTGTACTTTCCTGGATTAAATTTGTCTGATTTTTCAATTAATAATTGTCTCTCCATAGGACAGTAAGTATTGCTAGTGCAGTGATGAGTTCTGTTTTGCTCATATGACAATTAAGGACCAAGACATTACTAAGAAACAAAACAAAACAAAACAAAACAAAACAAAACAAAACAAAAAAACAAACAAGTATTTGGTCTCAGGATTGTTGAAAAACAAGGTCATATTCATATAAAAAAATTTAGGATACACAAAAGGTAGAAACCTCTTTTGTATCACCTTTTGCTAATACAACTATAAAAAATTGAGGTGTTTGGTAGCAGAGAAGGAAATATATGTTTCAAATTATTTCAAGGATTTTAGGTTTTTCTGTTCTCCCTTGATTCAAAACTGTTTTGTTTCAGAAAATTCTATTTACTATCCCTTTTAAGACATCATATTTCCAAATGACAGGGAATCAAGAACTAAAACTCCCTTGGTGTAATTGACTTTTTATAAAATAATGTAAAAGGTGTCATTTTTTGCTGTGAGGATTTATGGGAATGTATATATATCTAGAATTTCACAGTTTGTCGTATTTCCTCGTTTGAGAACGTTTATGCTCTTTTCATTTTCTAACTTTTTATTTTTTATTTTTGTCATTTTCTAACTTTTTAAAACATGTAAAATGTTTCCTTATTACATATAAGTTTATTCCAAACTCTACTAAACTGTGGTGCCTGGAATGTGGAGATAGCCTTGTTGCCAAACACCCTGATACTTTGTAGTTGTACATGTTTTCTTTCTAACTAATTTTGAGGCCTTTTCTTTAAGCAGTTTAGTGAGTTGGACAGTCATATTTTACCACATGTGATGGACTTTTTTTCACCACATATTTGAGTCTGATTGAAAGAAGGACTAAATATATCAATATTTTAAAACATTTAACTGAAACCAAGTTGCTGTTTTGTTTGTTCTTTAGTAGATTTTATTACCTTCTGTCTCATGATTAAACATGTACATTAACTGCAGTTATCTCCCTATGGTCAGGCAGACTGTTTGGGCTTGCTCAATATTTCTTTTGTCCACTGACTCATTTATGTCCCTGTTGTTCATTGAAGAAACATCAAATATGTCCACAGTACCAACTGAGTTTGTGATTGGCATGGAATCCCACAACTTTATTTATTCTGTTGGAAAAGGTTTATTTTTTTTCTTTCATTGATATTTATAAATAGAGCTATGAGGAATAAAAAGGAAAAGCCACAAAAACAACTGTCAATTAACTTAAGGCAAGAAAAAACATAAAGCTAAATAAAACTCTATAAAATCTCAACAGCAAACAACTAATTCTTGTCATACTATTATTATTCTTACTACATACTATATACTACTTCTTCTCACAGAAGAATTGAAACAGTTTTAAAACTGATATAATAATATCATTTTCACTTTTTGTTCAATTTGATTTAATATTTTACATATATTTGTGCTGGTGGGCTTTGAATGGTTTGTGAAGCATATCCAAATGATATTGGCAGCATAATATCCAAAGACTTTTTTTTCATTTGTAACTTATTTTTCTACTTTTTAGTTATTAGGGAAATAAATTATTGCATGAAAAAGTTATGACAAATGTAATGCTAAAATCGTCTTATTTTCTGCAATGTCCTTGTGTTAAACTTGGAAGTTTTAATAAGGAGCTTTTTGGGGTTTTTTAATGGATTGACCAATTCAGAAACAAAATATACATCTGTGCCCCATGGCTAAAAAACAAACAAACAAACAAAAAACCCACAATGCTATTTCAACTGCAATTGGCTGTGTTTAATGTGGTGTTTCTTATTTTTAATCTTCCTCTGAGAATAAATGTAAGGTTTTAAAAAAGAGCTTAGAATATTCAAGAGCTATCAGGTGGCATTTGTAATTTTGTTATCTACTTCCAGGGTTGTTTTTCTCAAAATTATATGTTTTCAGTAGGATTTGAAAATTTATAAAATTCCAACCTCCAAAGTTTGACATTAATTCAATGCATCAAAAACTATTTGGTGCCTAAATATTGGAATATGTTGCTAGGCTCTTGTAAGAAAAATACTTAAATTTTTTTCAACATTTATTTATTTTTGAGAGACAGACTGAGATGGAGTGTGAGTGGCGGGGGGGCGGGTGGCGAGGAGGTCAGAGATAGAGGGAGACACAGAATCCAAAGTAGGTTCCAGGCTCTGAACTGTCAGCACAGAGTATGATGCCGGCCTCAAACCCACAAACTGTGAAATCATGACCCGAGCTGAAGTCAGACACTCAACAAACTCAGGCACCCCCAATAAAAATATTTTTATCAAATAATTTATTCCTTTCCCCTAAGAAAATTATCATTTGGAGAGAAAATCTAATCTAAATAAGACAAAAATTAAATAACATTTGCAAGTTTGACATAATTAGTCATACATATTAAATTTTTTTTGAATTCCTGCATGTACATTAAGGCAAGGTATCTATTATTATGGTGGTAAAGAGCCCAAACATTTTCTAGGCAGAAAAAAAGCAAAAAACAAAACAAAACAAAACATGGTGAATATTGCTTTCTCTGAGCTTGATCCGGTAGTATCTACACGATGAATTACATACGTACAAGTAGAGGACACATGTGTTACTAACAATTCTCCAAACGTTGGAACCTCTAACAAATGAATGTATGAATGTTGTAATTTATTTTGTGAAGAGAACTAATGGGGTATAAATGGCATCTGGGGCAAGCAAAGCAAAGAAAAAGGAAAATTAGTACAAATGTACACTCTCAACTTTGGTGATCATAATGGGAAACTGTAGCCTAATTCCACCAGAACCTTTTTTTTAAATTTTTGTTTAATGTTGATTATTTTTGAGAATGAGGGAGAGACAGAGAGCAAGCAGGGAAGGGGCAGAGAGAGAGGGAGACATAGAATTGGAAGCAGGTTCCAGGCTCTGAGCTATCAGCACAGAGCCCAATGTGGGGCTAGAACTCACAGACCAGGAGATCATGACCTGAGCTGTAGTCAGCCGCCCAACCAACTGAGCCACCCAGGTGCCCCTCCACCAGAACCTTCTAAAGGAATGTGTGTAATGTGTCTTAGTATTCCCACCTCAGCAAAAGAAGGTGGAAATATATATTCACCTTTTCTTTCATTGAACAATGACTTAACCACGATACATTCATTTTACTATACTTCTAGGCTGCACATGCATGAGTGCCAAGTAGTTCCTAGTAACATCACACAAAATGGATCAAAGAAGCACTGGCATAGAATATAAGAGACAGATACCTCTTTTGATGGGAAATTTTGTCAAGTAATGACTTTATTTTATTTTATATTTTTTAAAAGTTTGTTTATTTATTTGGGGGAGGCAGGAATAGAGGAGAGAGGGAGAGATAGAATCCCAAGCAGGCTCCATGTTGTCAACAGAGAGCCTGATGTGGGGCTTGAACCCCTGAACTGTGAGATCATGACCTAAGCCGAAATCAACAGTGGGATGGATGCTTAACTGACTGATCCACCCAGGTGCCCCAAGTAATGACTTTTAAAAGCTCTCTGTGGCACAATGTCTAGTATAAAAGTTGTGCCAGTAGAATGTGAGGTGAAACCTAAGACATTTCTTATACAACACATGATAAGAAGACAAATTAGGAAGATATTTCAACAATCCTGATTTTGATGATAAGGTTCAGAACAATTAGCTCATTAAACAAAAAATACCCTCAGCATCTACTACATGCCAAAACCTTCACTGGAAGTTACATCACAAAGAAGAATTAGAAACAGTCCTTGCTTTCAAAGGGCTTAAAAAAACATTAAGAGAGAAAATAATTTAAAAAAAACAAAGACTAAACTAAATTTTAAGGTGATTTAATGAAAAATGTAAATCTCTAAGCAGGTTTGACAAATGTTTTCTAGATACATGCACCAAGACTTGGTGACTAAATGTAAATAAAACATGAACAGAAATATGATAAAATATGTCTTTATATTAAAAAAAGCTTTTTTGAGAGAAAAATTACAAGTTTTATTTCATAATAATGCTGTCTTTGGTAACCCACCCTACTCAAACCATCTATCTCTCTCCCTAACTTTTTTTCAGTTCCTAAACCAAAATAATTGTCTGAAAGTTAGTCATCTGAAACGCTGGTGAGGTCAGAGCAAAGACAACCTTAAAGACATAAGTTATACCTGAAAGTAACTACCTCATGTCAATTAAGGTTTTCGACAGAGGACTGAAAAAACTCATGCTGGTACATAAAGTACTTAGAAATAACCCTTGAGTTCAATGCTCACCTGCTTTTCTTCCTCCACCCCAAATATTAATCTTATAAAATAGATGTTTGATCATTATTATAATCTTAGATTATTATGAGTTTACTCAATAAAATATACTGATATATATAGACTGAGACTTAAAAGAATGTCTATATAGTCATCTCAAAGATATTGCTGGTTCAGTTACAGCCCACCACAGTAAAGTGAATATCATAATTAAGGAAATCACATGAATTTTTTTGTTTTCTAGTGCATATAAAATTTTTTTCTACACTATACTATAATTTATTAAGTATGCAATAATATTATGCCTAAAAAACAATGCATGTCCCTCAATTAAAAAATACTTTACTGTGAAAAAATGCTAACCATCATCTGCACTTTCAGCAACTCATAACCTTTTTGCTGGTGGAGGGTCTTGCTTTGATGCTGATAGCTGTTGACTGATCTGGATGGTGGCTTATGAAGGTTGGAGTGACTGTGGAAATTCTTAAAATAAGACAACAATGAAATTTGCTACATCAATGGATTCTTCCTTTCTTGTATTTCTCTGTAGCATGAAATGCAATTTGGAGGGATTTCACCCACAGTAGTACTTCTTTTAAAATTGGAGTAAACCTTCTCAAGCCCTGCTGCTCCTTATAGAATAATTTTATGGAATATTCTAAGTTCTTGGTTGTCATTTCAATAATCTTCACAGAATCTTCACCAGAAGTAGCTTCTAACTAAACAAACTTCTTTTTTTTTCTCATCCATAAGAAGAAACTCCTTATCCTTAAATTTATATCATGAGATTGCAGCAATTCAGTCATATATTCAGGCTCCAGTCCTAATACTAGTTCCTTGTTATTTCCAAAACATCTGCAATTACTTCCCCCACTGAAGGATTGAGCTGCTCAAAGTTGTCCATAATGGTGGGAATCCACTTCTTCCAAAGTCCTGTTAATGTTGATATTTTGACTTCTTCCCATGAATCATGAATGTTCTCACTGGCATCTAGAACTGTGAACCCTTTCCAGACAGTTTTTATTTTACTTTGCCCAGATCCATCAGAGGAATTACCATCTGTGGCAGCTATATAGCCTTATGAAATGTATTTCTTAAATAAGACTTGAAGGTTGAAATTACTCCTTGATTCACAGGCTACAGAAATGATGTTGTGTTAGCAGGAATGAAAACAACCCTTATCTCACCGTACATCTCCATCGGAGTTCTTGGGTGACCAAGTGCATTGTCAATAAGCAGTAATATTTTAAAAGGAATATATATATTTAGATAAAATATTATACAATATTTTATTATATAATATTATATAGCCATTTATTATATAATAAATAATAAATATATAATATACAATATACAATATATATTTTCCCCCTGAGCAGTAAGTTTCAATAGTGGGCTTAAAACATACAATGAACCATGTTGTAAATACATATGCTATATATACTGTCACTCAGGCTTTGCTGGTCCATTTATAGACCACAGAGTAGGTCTACCTTAATTCTTAAGTGTCCCAGAATTTCCAGTAAATGAACATTGGGTTCAACTTAAAGTCACCAGCTGAATTATCTTCTAATAAGAGAAGTCAGACTGTACTTTGAAGGTTTGAAGACAGGCATTGACTTCCCTCTAGCTGTAAAAGTCCTAGATGTCATCTTCTTCCAATAGAAGGCTGTTTCATCTATCTTGAAAATGGGTTCCCATTGCTTAGTGTAGCTAACTTGGTTAATTTTCTTAGGCCAGATCTCCTAACTTGCTGCAGCTTCTACATCAGCACTCTGCTTCACCTTGCACTTTTGTTATGGAGATGTCTTTTCCTTTAAACCTCATGTACCAACTTCAGCTACCTTCAAAATTTTCTTCTTTAAGATTCTCACATCTCTTAGGCTCCCTAGGGAGTTGTTCTGGATTAAGCTTTGCTTAAGGAAATGTTGCATCTGGTTTGATCATTTATACATACCACTAAAATTTTCTCCATATCAGCAATAAAATTGTTTCTTTTTCTTATTATTCATGTGTTCAGTGGATTATCTTTTAATTTCCTGCAATAATTTTTTTTCTCTGTATTCACAACTTGGCTGTGTGGTACAAGAGACCATTTTCAGCTTATTTTGGCTTTGAACATACCTTCCTCACCAAGCTTAATTATTTCTAGCTTTCGATTTAAAATGAGAAACATAAAACTCTTCTTGTCACTTGAACACTTGAATGCCATTGTAGGTTATTAATTTGCCTAATTTAAATATGGTTATGTCTCAGGGACTAGGGAGGCCTGAGGGGAGAGAGAGAAATTGGGGAAATGGCCAGTGAGTGGAATTGTCAAAACACTCACAAAATTTATGAATTAACTTTGTGTCTTATATAGGTACAGTTCATCGTGCCCCCAAACAATTACAGTAGTCACATCAAAGATCACTGATCACCAGAACAACCAATATAAAAATGAGAAAAAATTTAAAATACTGCAAGAATTACCAAAACATGACACAGAGATACAAAGTGAGCAAATGCTATCAGAAAAATGGTGCTAATAGATTTGTTCAATGAAGGGTTGTTACGAATCTTCAATTTGTCAAAAACACAATATCTGCAAAGTGCAATAAAGTGATGTATACTTGTAATGATTAGACTTGTCTGTTGGTTGTGAATAATTAAGACATGGAGATTATAGACAAGTATATAGACAATGCCTTTAAATTTTGGACTATTAGTCTATTATTAATTCTTAGATTCCAATATACTATGTACTCCTGATTTTCCTTAATCTTTGGTCATGATTCTTCTTAGATATCTTTGCTAGATCATCTTTTTCTTCATCTCTTGGTGGAATTCCCAGAGCTCACTAGTTGGACCTCAGGTTTTTGTTATTTATTCCCATCCCATTGTGATTTTGTCAACTTTGAATGCCAGCAGTATGCCAAAAACTTCAAAATTTATATTTGCAGTATTAACTTCAATTCCATACTGGTAACCTAGTGCTAACTATACACTTCTAGTTGGATGTAAAATAGACATTTCTAATTTAAGTTTTCCAACACCAAACTTCATACTTTCAACTATCCCCCAAATCTGATCCATCTGTAGAATTCACACTCACAGTTTATTGCAATTCCATTTTTAGAGTTGCTAAACCAAAAGCCTTTAATTCATATTGCCTCTTCAATCAAATAAGACATACTACTAGCTCTACCTTCCAAACAAATTACAAATTTATTTAGAATTTCTTAATTATCTCCATGGATTCCAGACACACAAACACCATAATCATTCCCTTGAGATTGTAAAAGACCCAATATATCTTACACTACCCAATTTTGATTCTCTACAGTATGTTTTCAACACAGTTGCCAGAGTGATCCTTCTAAAATCTTTATCAGTGACTATCATTTCTCTCCTTAGAAATTTCCAAGAGCTTGTCATTTCCTGAGAATAAAACAAGAGTTTCTAATAGCCTGCAAACCTCTAAATAACTCGTTCCTTCTTAGATATCTGATCTCATATTCTACAATAGTCCCTTTGGATATACTGCCCTCCAATTGCTTTTGTAATATATTGGTCTTTCACATGTTGTTCCCTCTGCATGGTATGCTCTTGCACCATATACCCACAATCACATTCACTTTCTTCAATCTTCTTCATAAATGTCAGCTTCTCAGTGAAGCTATCCTAACAATACTATGTCTTCTTTCACTGTTCTGATAACCTTTTCTGGTTTTGTTTTTCCATAACATCACTTATGCCTTATTAAAGACGACAGAATCACTTAAATGTTATACTTACCTTTATTGTTGACATCTACTTATTAGAAGTGAAGTATGATGAGGGCGGAGATTTTCATCACCCTATTTTTTCCCTTATGCCTAAAACAGTGCCTGATATATATTAAACACCCAATGAATTCAGCACATGAACGAAGAGCTTGCTGAAAGTAGATGCAAAGTGGACTATTCTCACTACAAGTTTCCTTTTTTGTAGACTGATTTTTTTGTGACATCTAACGTAAGTCTAGTTCATGCAAAACTTTGCACATAAACTTTATCCTCCAAATGTCTATGAAAAAATTATGTGTATAGTTTGGCACATGATCTCTTCATCATATAATAAGCATTTTGTTATCTTACTGTCATAAAAGAGATTATGATTTCCCAGACTATGGGAAAACACTAGAAACGCAATGCTACAATGTGCTAATTTATACAATCCAAAATTCTGGATGGGTCTGGGACACACACACACACACACCCCATAATGCTACACACTACAAAAGCAATTGGGTGTGTTAATGTAAATAATAAGCCCTTAAAACCATGTAGAAATAAAATTAATGACTTCACACCTGGAGTGTCGAAAATATTTGAGCCTACTGAAATAATGGTGCCTTTCCAAAATGAGCCCTTTAAAAGTTTGCAAACTTACACTATTTACTGAAGAGATCTCACCAAAAAGTATTTGCTACCAATGTGAATCCACAGAAGTAGCTGTTGCATAACCAGCTTTATCCAAATGAAACATAGGAAAAAATCAGTACATTTCTAGAAATAATAATTGGCATGTAATGCACATCACAGAAAAAGTGAATTCACTTTGAGTCCACAGTGGCATTTCTAAATTTAGTAGCTCAAGGTCTATTAAATTACATACAAATCACTAAAAAGAAGTAGTCAAGACAAGCTTGAAGGGACAAATATTAAACTTATTAAAATGACCCATAGCCAGTTGAATTAAATAGCTTTTCTCTACTGAAATATTAATGTGTTGATTAAATTATGTTTATGTATATGACTGAAACCTTGCATATTTTATAGTGTTTTCTCATCATGGTATACTTCACATGTAAAAATATATGTTTGTTTAATTAAAGATGATATTCAGAACACATTTTTAGGCATGATGAAAATTTTAAATTTGAATAAAGAATAAATGATTATCATCAAGGAGCTTACATTTCGCCAAATTTGGGGTATGTATACGAAAAAATAAAATGTTAATTGGAGAGTGATATAAATTTAAGACTACCTAGAGTTAATATATACTAAATTTACTCTGATAAACATTTCATGTACATTATCTCATCTGATCCTGGTAACAAATCCAAAGGTTAGTCTTTTATTACCCCCATTTTATAGATGGGGCTATCAGGGTTAGAGAGAGTAATAAACCAGTGATAATGTGTATTGGAAGGACATAAATTTAAATCTGATTGTCTGATGACTCTGTTGCAGTGAACAGAAATATTTCCTGCAAAAAGTATGCAAGGTCAGAAATATATATATATTTTTTTTTTTTACTGGAGAAAAGACCTGTATGCTTTTCTTGAAGCAGGTAAGAAATACCTATACCCTTAGGTCTTAGAAAATGAGGGGATTTGGATGAAAAACAAAACCTATGAATATTCAGAAAGAATAATTAATTCAAATCAGAATATTTCAAAGAGAATGTCTGTAATTCAGTAGTGTCCAGGCTACAAGAATTGAATTTCAAATAGAAGTACTATACCAGGAAAATTGTGATTAATAAGATAAAGAATGATCAGTACTAATGGGCAGAGAGTGAACTTTTAGTCATGAAAGGTAGGCAGAAACAGTTTCCTAACTTACCTTCCAGTCCTTATGTTATTTAAGTATTTTGTATATTCTTTGAATACATTTTCAATAGTTAGACAACTTCACAATCAAGTGTTTTTGGGGGGATGCCTGGGTGATTCAGTTGGTTAAGCGTCCAACTTCTGCTCAGGTCCTGATCTCACAGTACATGAGTTCAAACCCTGCATCAGGCTCTGTGCTGACAGCTCAGAGCCTGGAGCCTGCTTCAGATTCTGTGTCTCCCTCTCTCCCTCCCTGACTGTCCCTCACTCACGCTCTGTCCCTGTCTCTCTCTCTCTCAAGAATAAACATTTTTTGAAAAATGGTTTTTTTGGGGCGCCTGGGTGGCTCAGTCGGTTAAGCGTCCGACTTCGGCTCAGGTCATGATCTCACGGTCCGTGAGTTCCAGCCCCGCGTCAGGCTCTGTGCTGACAGCTCAGAGCCTGGAGCCTGTTTCCGATTCTGTGTCTCCCTCTCTCTCTGACCCTCCCCTGTTCATGCTCTGTCTCTCTCTGTCTCAAAAATAAATAAACGTTAAAAAAAAAAAAGAATGAAAAGTGGTTTTTTGAATATCTTGATTTTTAACTTTATGTTCGAAAAAATATTTTTTTCTATTTATATTATTTTTGTAATAACATTACATTTTCTTAATATTTCCTTTTGGAAAGACCATTTTGCTTTTATTTTCCTTTTTACTTAATTTCTTATAAGAGTTGTTTAATGGAAAATCAAGAGTTTGGTGACACTACTGACTGATGGATAACTTTGAAGCATTTAGCCTGTGGCAGATAAAGCAAATTCACTTTCTATACTATGTAGCTATACGGTCAAGTGAATTGAGAATATAGATCATAAAGTGAAATAACATTTGCCTAATTTTTAGCAATTCTCTAGAGGCTATTGAACTCTTTAATTAAAGTAAATTGTTAGTGTAAACTTTTAGGATACTGGAGAAGAATGCAATTCTGTGAGCAAAGTATGGTACTGCAGGATCTATGTTCATGGCTTATTTCAGATAAGTTATGTTGTCCAAATAGAATTATACTAAAATAATTCCCTGTAGAAAAGAGTTAACACTGAATGAAATGCCCATTTGTGTATAACAGTAAAAAGTAGGAAGAATGACATCATTGGATGTCTAAAGGAGGCAATAAAATATTCTCTTAGATTTGCCATTTGCATAAATTACAGGATAGGATGTTTCCTGTATGGTGATGGCTGTGCATTCAGCTGTAAGTAAGTTAACTGTTATTACTATGGCAAAATTGTGCCATTTTTAGTTATATAATGTGAGAGAAAAATGACCAAGGTGTGGAATACCAAGCATTACTAGAAGCAGCAATTTATTATTTATCCATGGAAGGATTTGCAATAGCAGAGCAGTAAGATAAAATGGAGTTTAAGATTGATTTTGTGAGGAATCAGGGAATCAAATGGAATCCATAGAAACACAGTAATGGTTAGTAAAAGAAATAAATAAATAAGTGAATTATGAAGAGCTTGAATATAAACCAGCGTTTGCAAAATCTTTGTCAGTTTAGTTTTTTAAATGTAATGAAATTTTTATGATGGTATCCACATTATGAAAGAAGATTTGAGCTAGCCTCCTGTTTTGGAGCCACATGAGTCTAAACATAGATGTAGTAGTTTTCTATGAATAATAAAATTCCACAAAGCACATTCAAAAAACTATAATATGTATGAGATATAAGTGACAGTTACAGGTATAACAAATTTATATTAACAATACATGTAAAAATGAGACAGAATTCACACTATTTTTTTCCAGAGATAATTTATCCATAAATATTTTTCACCCATGATATTCTTAGGTATATTACAGCCTGTAGTAGGTTTTTACCCATGTGAGGGTATATAGATATTTAAAATGTCATATCAGAGAACACTAAACTGGAAGAATACTACAATACAGTAGATGAAAGTGAGAGTTTTTTTTTTCAAATTTGTATGTGCAAATATGTATTAAAGAGGAGAAACTAAATTTTTAGCAATACTGTTAATATTTAATGATATCTTCATAGATTAAATATTTATGACTGTGACATAATAATTTCAATATAAATTTATTCTCAGAAGATTTGTGATAAAATCTTCCTAATCTGGGGAGTGCTGGAAAATAAAACACTTCATTAAAAAAGCATCCTAAATTACTTGGGAGATAAGTAAGGCAATTGGTTCACAGGTGAGAGAAATAAAATGGTATTTCAATCAAATGTTAGCAAAGACAGTTGCTCCAAGTACTTAAGTGATAATTTAATGATACAGATAGTACACTGTGTTCAAATTATACAGTGGCACATTATGTAATTAAAATGTATTTTAAATACATTTAAAATTGTCAACGAGAGAATTAAAGAAAGGTATATTTGTCAAAATGCTGTCAGAAAAGCAGATAACACTCTAAACATTTCAGAAGATTTTAATGGATAACAATAGGCACAAAAGTGTTGGAAAGGTATAACTGAAAGAAGTGAGGTAACTCAAGGATGAGAAACTGCAAGGAACACTACCTTCTCTTAAGGAAAGAGAAGAGATAGGAATGCTGCCCAGAACCAACGATTCTGGCCACTGTGGCTTCTGGAGCACGTCTGGGTGTTGTGGCTGCTAGAGTCAACATTGTTAAAGCTTTGCAGGAGCAAGCTTTGCAAGAGTCTACAATCCCATTATGCTCATCAGACCTTTCCGTCTCGGGTTACAAAAGGCTTTTACTCTGTTACTGCAGAAGCCAGTCTATGGACTCTGCTACTGAGAGGAATGTTCACTGTCTAAACTGGGTCCATGGGAACTATGAGGCTGTCGGGGGTCCTTCAGAGGTTCCTATGGCAGCACACTGCCCAAGCACAAAGACGGTATTGCTGTTATGCTGTTACTGAACACTACAACAGAACCAGAAAGGTGAAACACAATCCTTTCTTTCTTCCTCTCACCTTCAGGTCTTCTTTCATTGCCTCCCACTGGCTGGCAAGGGAGTAAGAGAAAAGCTGTTTTCAGGTTTCTACACTCTGGTGATACGAAGGGGAAAATGTAAAGGCAGTTATGGAAATAAGACTCAAAGACAAATAATAAACATACAAATTACAATATCTCAATTACATATGTGAGAATTGAAAAGAAAAGACAAATTTATTATGGAATCCAACTTGACTGAAATGCTGGCATCTCTAATAGGCTAGACACACTGGCTGGCAGAGGGAGAATTTATATGGTACAGGGTGAGAAAAATAATACAGTTGTAAATAAAGATTCAGAACAGTGAAGAATCAATAACCTGAGAGAGTCAAGGTGTTTACCATGAATTCTAGAGGAAATCAATTTGAAAAATAGAAAGCAAAACAAAACAGAAGTCAGACCTTGAGTTTGAAGTAAAAGCTCCTTGGAGTTAAGTCACAAAAACATAATGGTGAACATACTGAATAAAAGAAAGGTCACATGACTACAGCAAAGGGTGTCAGTTATTGTCTAGATTATTCAAAGATTTGAAACCCAGAGAAAAAAAAACCTTCAACTTGAGATCCTGAAATTATTTATACAAAGTAGCTTTGCTAATGCTCTATAAAAACGTAGTTCCCATTTATCCATCCCATTAATTTCTGGCACTCCCTTTACATTCTGCTAAAGTATTTCATAGATTATATAATGAAATATATATATATATATATATATATATATATATATATATAATGAAATATATAATTTCTCCATATATGAAAAAATATCATAAGAATTATAAAGGAGACGGTGCCTGGGTAGCTCAGTTAGGTGTCTGACTCTTGGTTTCAGCTCAGATCATGATTTCACGGTTTGTGGGATTGAATTCGGTGTCAGGCTAACACTGACAGTGTAGAGCCTGCTTGGGATTCTCTCTTTCCCTCTCTCTGCCCCTCCCCACTTGCTCATGTGTGTGCACGCTCTCTCTGTCTTTATCTCAAACTAAAACAATAAACTAAATAAACTAATTAAATAAACTTAAAACAATAGCTAAAAAAGGAATTACAAATGAGAAAAAGAAGAGTAAATCATAACAAGATAAATTCATTTTGTATGTATAATCTCATTTACAACAGTGTTAGTAGACATAATAAAGATATATTATAGCCCCTTGTGTTATGTGCATACAATTTGCTACTCCATATCCCCATTCCATCCTCCCGTATCATGCTATATGCCTCAGAGGAATGTTTCACATGGGATATATCAATGAAATTCTTTGTCTTATGACTTTTGTTGAAATTTGTTAATGCAAGTCACCAGCAGTGGTCAGAGAGTGAGAGGAAAGGAGACAAGACATTTATTCTACCGTTTATGCTAGTTTGTCACAGGTTTGTTGAGTCTCTGTACAGATAAAAGAAAACAAGCCTTCTTCAAACAACAATCCTCTCCAAGTTTTAGGAAATATTCTGTAATTTATCCTTTAGGTCTAGAGTGGTATTGGCACTTTAAATTTATAATTCTTAGATTACTCTGCTATTCCTATCCCCCTCCCAAGTCCCTGTCCACAATTTTTATTAATTTATTTCAATTCCTATATAATTAACATACAGTGCTATATTAGTTTCAGGTGTACAATGTAGTGATTCAACAATTCTGTACATTACTCATTCTCATCACGATAAGTTACTCTTTAATCCCCATCACCTATTTCATCCATTTCTCCCCCACACCTTTCTGGTAACCATCAGTTTGTTCTCTATAGTTAAAAATCTCTTTCTTGGTTTGTCTGTCTCTCCTTGTTTTGTTCCATTGCTTGCTTTGTTTCTTAAATTCCACATGTGTGTGAAATCATATATTATTTGTCTTTCTCTGACTGCCTTATTTTGCTTGGCATTGCACTCTCTAGAACTATCCATGTCATTGAAAATGACAAGATTTCATTCTTTTTAATGGCTGAGTAATATTCCATTTTGTGTGTGTGTGTGTGTGTGTGTGTGTGTGTGTGTACATATTTAAAAAAATGTTTTTAATGTTTATTTTTGAGAGAGAGAGACAGAGAGACAGAGAGACAGAGCATGAGAAGGGGAGGGGGAGAGAGACACACACACAAAATCTGAAGCAGGCTCCAGGCTCTGAGCTGTCGGGACAGAGCCTGATGTAGGGCTCGAACTCAGGAACCCATGAGATTGTGACCCGAACCAGAGTTGGATGCTTAACTAACTGAGGCACCCAGGCTCCCCATGTGTGTGTACCACATCTTTATCCACTCATTAGTCAATGGGCATTTGGGCCCTTTCCATAAGTGGATATTGTTGATAATGCTCCTATAAACACTGGGGTGCATGTATCCCTTCCAATTAGTACTTTTGTATCCTTTGGGTAAATACCTACTAGTGGAACTGCTGGATCATAGTGTAGTTCTATTTTTAACTTTTTAAAGAAACTCCATAGTGTTTCCCAGAGTGGTTGTACCAGTTTTCATTCCCAAACACAGTGTAAGAAGGATCCCCTTTCTCAGCATCCTCGCCAACACTTGTTTCCTGTGTTGTTAATTTTAGCCATTCTGACTGGAGTGAGGTGATACCTCATTGTAGTTTTGATTTGCATTTCCCTGATGATGAGGAACATTGGGTATTTTTCATGGTCTGTTGGCCATCTGTGTGTCTTCTTTGGAGAAATGGCTGTTCATTTCTTCTGCCAATTTTTAAAGTGTATTATTTGTCTTTTGGGTGTTGACTTGTATGAGTTATTTATATATTTTGATACTAAACCTTTATTGCATATGTCATTGGCAAATCTCTTCTCTAATTCATAGTTGCTACTTATTTTTTTTTTATTATTTCCTTTCCTGTTCAGAAGTTTTGTCTTTTGATGAAGTCCCAATACTTTATTTTTGTTTTTATTTACTTTGTCTCAGGAGACATATCTAGAAAAACCTTTTATGACTGATGTCAGGAGACATTATTGCCTGTGCTCTCTTTAATGACTTTTTTTTATGATTTCAGGTATCACATTTAGGTCTTTATTCTTTTTGAGCTTATTTTTGGGTATGGTGTAAGAAAGGGGTCCAATTTCATTCTTTTCCAGTTTTCCTAAACACCGTTTGTTGAAGAGACTGTCTTTTTCCCATTGCTTATTCTTTTGTGCTTTCTGAAATATTTGCAATGTAATTATGAGTTTATTTCTGTGATTTCTATTATCTTCTATTGATTTATCTATTTTTGTGCCAGTACCATATTATTTTGATCACCACAGCTTTGTAATATAACTTGAAGTCTGGAATTGTGATACCTCCAGCTTTCCTTTTCTTTTTCAAAAATGCTTTGGTTATTCAGTGTCTTTTGTAATTTCATATTAGGATTGCTTGTTTTAGTTCTGTGAAAAATGCTTGTGGAGTTTTAATAGGGATTGTATTAAATATATAGATTGCTTTGGGTAGGATAGACATTTTAACAGTATCTCTTCTTCTGATCCATGAGCATGGAATGTGTTTCTATTTCTTTGTGTCATCTACAATTTCTTCACCAGTGTTTTATAATTTTCAGAGTACAGGTCTTTCACCTCTTTGGTTAGGTTTATTCCTAAGTGTCTAATTATTTTTGTTGTAATTGCAAATGGAGTTGTTTTTTAAATTTCTGTTTCTGCTACTTCATTACTAGTGTATAGCAATGTAACATATTTCTGCATATTGATTTTGTATCCTGCTACTTTAATGAATTTATGTATCAATTCCAGTAGTATTTATTTATTTATTATTTATTTATTTATTTTCTGGAGTCTTTAGGGTTCCCTATGGGCATCTTGTCATCTGCAAAGAATGAAAGTGTTACTTCTTTCTTACCAAGTTGGATGCTGTTTATCTCTTTTATTATTATTATTATTATTATTATTATTAAATTTTCATCTGATTGCTGTGGCTAGGATTTCTACCACTACTATGTTAAATAAAAGTGGGGAGAATGGCCATCCTTATCTTGTTCCTGATCTTAGGGGAAAAGTTATCAAGTTTTTTCCATTGAGTATGAGGTTTGCTATGGGTTTTTCATGTATGCCTTTTATTACGTTGATCTATGTTTCCCATAAACCTACTTTGTTGAGTGCTTTCTCAGGATTGGATGTTGTAGTGGTCAAATTCTTTTTCAGCAACTATTGAAATTATCATATGGTTTTTATCCTTTCTCTTATTGATGTGATGCATCCATTGATTGATTTGCAAATTCTGAATCACCTATCCTGGGAATAAATCCTACTTGACAATGGTGAAATATTTCTTTAATGTAATGTTTGATTCAGTTTGTTGGTATTGTGTTGAGGATTTTGTTGCATTTATGTTCTTCAGAGATACGTGCCAATAGTCTTTCTTTCTTTCTTTCTTTCTTTCTTTCTTTCTTTCTTTCTTCTTTTTTTGTGTGTCTTTATCTGGTTTTGGTGTCAGGGTCATACTGACCTCATAGAATGAATTTAGAGGTTTTCGTTCCTCTCCTTTTTTTTTTTTTTGAATAGCTTAAGTAGAATAGGTATTAATTTTTCTTTAAATATTTGGTAGAGTTTGCCTGTGAAACCATGTGGTCCGGGACTTTTGTCTGTTAAGAGTTTTTCTTTTTATTACTGATTCAATATATTTGCTGGTAACCAGTCTGTTCAAATTTTCTACTTATTTCTGCTTCAGTTTTGGTAGGTTATATATTTCTAGGGATGTATCCTTTTTACTCGGTTGTTGAATTTGTTGGTATATAATTTTTTTCATAATATTCTCTTACACTTGTTTATATTTCTGTATTGTTAGTTTTATTGTTATTTCTTCTTTTCATTGGTGAGTTTTTTTTTTTAATTCTAAATCTTTCCATTTTCTTAATGAGTCTGGATAGAGGTTTATCAATTTTGTTTATCTTTGAATGAACCAGCTCCTAATTTCATTAATTAATTTCATTAATTTCTACCAGTTGGTTTTAAATTCTATATTATTTATTTCTTCCCTAATTTTTATCATTTCCTTCCTTCTGCTGGTTTTGGGTTTTGCTTGTTGTTCTCTTTCTGCCTCACTTAGGTGTAATGTTAGGTTGTTTACTTGAGAGTTTTCTTGCTTCTTGTTTTTCTATTTGGATGAGCTATGCCTTGATATACAGGAGCAGTTCAGATCCCCTACTATTATTGTATTACTGTTGATTAGTTCCTTACATTTGCTTCAACTGTCTTATGTACTTGGGTGCTCCTGTGTTAAGTTCATAAGCATTTACAATTACTATATCTTCTTGTTGGATTATAGCATTTATGATTCTATAGTGTCCTTCCTTGTCTATTATTACGGCCTTTGTTTTAAAGTCTAATTTTCCAATATAAATATTGCTACTCTGTGTTTCTTTTCACTTCCATTTGCATGATAGAAGTTTCTCCATCCATTTACTTTCAGTCTGCATGTGTCTTTAGATTTGAAATGGGTCTCTTGTAGGCAGAGACATGTCTTTTTTATTATCCATTCCATCACCCTATGTCTTTTGATTGGAGCATTTATTCCATTTACATCCAAAGTAATTATTGATATGTGTGTATTTAGTGACATTTTGTTACTTGTTTTATGGTTGTTTTGTAGTTGCTGTCTATTCCTTTCTTCTCTTGCTCTCTTCTCTGTTATTAGTTGGCTTTCTTTAGCTAAATATTTGGATTACTTACTCTTCATTCTTTACATATCTATTCTTTTTTTTTTTTTGATTTGTGATTATTATTCAGTTTATATATAAACTCTGCATGTAATAGTCTACAGTAAGCTTATGGTCACTTAATTTTGGACTCATTCTTTACTTCTCTGTCTTCCACATTTCAGATAATTGGTACCATATTTTACTTTTTTTGTGCTTCTCTGAACTGATTTTTACAGGCAAACTTAATTTTTTAGCTTCTGTGCTTTCTATTTTTCTTACTGTTACTTATGTGTTTTGTTTTCCATTCACAGAGCCCTTTTAAAGTTGCTTGTACGGCTGGTTGTGTGGTCATGAATTTTTTTTATCTCATCTTTGTGTGAGAAAGTCTTTATCTCTCCCTCTATTCTGAATGACAGCTTTGTTGGATACAGTATTTTTACTTGCAGATTTTTTCTTTTCAGCACTTTGAGTATTCATGCTACTCTTTTCTGGCCTTCAAAATTTCAGCTGTAAAGTCAGGGGATAGCCACATAGGCTTTCCTTTTTATGTAACCTTTTTCTTTTCTCTTACAACCTTTAAAATTCTTTCCTTATCACTTTTTTTTTTTTTGCTTTTTAAAATACTATTTGTCTTGGTGTGGACCTTCATGTGTTGGATTTGAATCTCTGTGCTTCCTGAATCTGGATCTTTATTTCCCTCCCCAGATTCAGGAAGTTTTAGCTATTATTTATTTAAATAACATTTTCTGCCCCCTTTACTCTCTCTTCTCCTTCTGAGATCCCTGCAATGTGAATGTTATTATGCTTGATGTTGTCACTGAGTTCTCTAAATCTATTCTAATTATGCAGTATTTGTTTGCTTTTCACCTGTTCAACTTGATTGCTTTCCATTTACTACATACTCCAGGTCACCTATAGGCTCCTCTGCTTCCTGTAGACTACTGTTTATTCTATATATTGTATTTTTAATTTCATTTATTGAGTTGTTTATCTCTGAAATGTTATTTTTTATATTTTTGTCAAGGGTCTCACTGATGTTGTCCAACCTTTTCTGAAACCTAGGTAGTATCTTTATAGTCATTACTTTAAATTGTCTCTCAGGCATATTACCTTTTTCTGTTTTGCATAGTTCTCCTGCTGTGATTTTTTTCCTGCTCTTTCATTTGAGGCATATTCTTCTGTCTCTTAATTTCATCTACATTTCTGTGTCTGTTTCTGTGTGTTAGGAAAGTCAGCTACCTCTTCTTCTCTAGAAAGTAGTGTCTTTATGAAACAGAGGTTCTATAGTGCCCTGCAGAGCAGTATCCCCTTTTCACTTGAACCTGGCACTTCAAGGAATGTCTCCTATATGTGTTGCTCACACCCTCTTGTGTCTGAGTTGCTCTTTCTTTTAGTTTAGAAGACCGTACTGACTCCCTGCCTGTTGTGAGGTGTGCTTGCTCTTTTTGTGTTGTTTGGGAGCCAGGAAGACTGGCTCTGAGAAAGCATGACCTCAGGGAGACTCAGTGGCCAGGCTGCAGTGTTAGCAAAATTTACTGAGTCCATAGTCCTAGGCCAGAATCTCTAAACAATTGTGGCTGGGAGCATGGCATGTGGCAGTGGCCATGGGTGCACTTCATCTGTGCCTGTAGTGGCTGAGCAGGGCACAAAAAAGTGCCATTAGCAAAATTTCCACTAAACCCAGGGCTGAGGCCAATAGGCTTAGATGATGCAAACGCTCAAGTGAATGTGTAGGCAAGGCACACTGCTAGTAGGTTAGGTAGCAAGTAGCTGAGAAGCACTGCCTCCCACCAGAGGTCCTGTTTTTATGCTGGAGGGTGGGGGAGGAAAATGGCAACTGCCACCTCCTTTGTTCTTGGAGAAGAGCTCCAACAAGCTCCAAAATCAGTATGAATATATTTCCTTCTGTTTGCCCCAGATATTGTGCAAACTGTCTCTTCTATGTTGCCTCTCTCTGGGTTACTATCTCTTTAAGGGTGGAGACCCAGCTATCAATCACACTCCAGGCTTGCCCATTGCTGAGTCAGATGATTTTTAAAGCTACAGGTACCTTGTCCAGCTAGTCATACAAACTTACGGAGTTCAGCCCTTCTGGTTTTCAAAGCCAGGTGTTATGGGGATTCATCTCCATGTGGGCTCTCTGGTGGCTAGAGACCTTTCCTCTCCCCTCCACATGCAGCTCCCTTATTCCTGTGGACATCTCCTGACCACATGTTTGCCCTTTCTAACTTCTCAGATGTGGTTTCTTCTCTACATTTGGTTGTGGAGTTTGCTCTGCCAGTCATCAGATCACTCTTCAATTTATATACATAGAAGAGTCATATCTAGTTGCAAACAGTGAACAGGGTGTTTAGTGTGTCTTCCTACTCTACCATCTTGCCAAGCTCCTCCCTACCCACATTTCTATAAACTTTGAAGACTTTTATTAAACCCTCTTCTTGTTGCCTACATTGACTATTAAATCTGTTCTTGCCATGTTCTTATAATTCTATATATGTACTTTTAAAGAATACACTAGGTTTATGACTGGTAAGATGATAAACTATACAATAAAAATATAGAAGAAAATAATAGAATAGGGGTATGAATGAAGGCAGAAATAAAATTTAATACTAAGAAAAATAATTATAGGTTAGTATTATTTGTATATAAGAAAAGAATAGAATGGAAGCAAAGATAATATTCCAACATATTGAAGACTATCAAAAGAAAACAAAAATAACTAAGGATATTTAATATTCTTACAAATGGGTTAGATTTCATTTATTTGCCTGAAAATAATTCCCCATAAATTAATGATTAAGTATTACAGTATACAGTTATATCTTGAAATCTTATATGTTGATAAATACATTCAGGTTTAATGCATAAAATAATCTTAAAGAACTTTTACATCAATTAATAATAGGAAATAGAAGATGACTTAGAAAAAGGAGGAATAGAGAATGTAATGGAGAAGTAATATAGATTTCTGTGAATTTCTTGGAATATCTGCATTAGAACAAGAACACTAACAAACAAAATAATATATAGATATAATCAAGATATCAAATGCTAAGCTAGATATTAAAGAGTGTTTGCTGTTAAATAACCAGTTAGGTTTTTGGAATAATATCCCCAAGACAAAGGGTTGTCATTCAATTGTTTAAAATAATAAGATAGTTAAATATGAAGCATTAAAAAATCTTTATTTCAGTTACTAGAGAAATCATATTATAGTTTTCATGTGTCAAAAGATTCCATTGTGTCCACTACATTTGAAGAGATTGTGTGTGCATTTTTGTATTTGTTCATCTGAATTAAAAGGAAAACAGGATGCAAAAAGTATGTCTTCTATCATAGCCAACAATAATGGTGAATTTGTCTCCACATATTAGCTCTCACAGTATGAGCCCAAACTCATTGTTTGTATTATTTCAATCCCGAGATTTCCCCTTTGTATTGTTATTATATAAATTTAATGGAGCCTGCCCTAGTGGTATGAGCTTTTTTCCCCTTTAAAATCAAGACAGCTAATTCTATCAGTTCACTAAAGCCTCTGGAGCTCTTAACAGAGACATAAATATAGAAGGGAAAAATGATTAATAGTTACTCCATATCACCTCAAAAGGAAATTTTTGAGATTTAGTTAGATAATGTCTGCAAAGTGCTTCAGTTCCTAAGAGAAAATAATACATAAGTGTAAGGAGGAAAAGGCATCACAGTAAAATTGTACTATGTAAGTAGCAATAAAGGTAGGCTTTAGTTTGAATTCTGATATACCAGCAGTAGGACACTCATATGAATTGCCCTACATCTCTCAAATGTTATCAGCAAACATTCATGTAACTGTGAGCTATTATGAAAAGTATAATAGATTGATAACATGAGAAGGGGGCAAGTTCAAGTCCTTGCTTTTTCATCGTCAATTGTAGGGCTATAAACCCCATGTGAAAATTCTCAGAGCCATAGTTTGCTCAGCAACAAAATGATAAAAATTCCTTTCTACTTCATAGGCTTTCTGTGAAGATCATATTTTTAGAAAGCTAAGGAAAATGCTTGGAAATATTTAATGTGTTTATAAATGATTGCTTAAAAAGTTAGCTATAAGTAGGATAGCTCAAAGTAAGAAATGAAAATATGTTTATTAAAAAAATTAATATCCATTCATTTTGTGCTTATATTCTGTTTTGTTTTGTTTTGTTTTGAAGGAGTCTGGTTCCCAGCTGGGAATTTAGAATCAATTTTTTTTTTTTTTTGGTGTATTTCTATTCCCTAATTTCATCATTACTTCACAGACAAGAAAACAATATTTTTCTGCTCTTACAGGTGGTTAAAACAAATCCTCACCAAAATACTGGCAAAATTCATAAAGCAACACATTAAAAAGATGATTCACAATGAGTAGTTAGGGATGCAACAATGATTCAATATTTGCAAATAAATCAACATACACCACATCAACAAAACAAAGATAAAAATTATATGATCATCTCAAAAGGTGTAGAAAAAACATAGGGAAATTTTCGACAACCATTCATGAAAAAACTTCTCAACAAGTGAGATTAGAGGAAACACACTTCAACATAATTAAAGGCATACATGAAAAATCCACAGCGAACATCATATAATGGTGAAAAACTAAAAGCTTTTGCTTTAATGTCAGGAACAAGACAAAAATGTCCACTCTCATCACTTTTATTCAACATAATACTGGAAGCCCTAGTCACAGCAATCAGGCAAGAAAAATAAAAAAGAGGCATCCACGTTTATAAATAAAAAATTAAAATGACAGTTTTCAAATGATATAATACTACACATATAAACTCTTAAAGACTCCACCAAAAAACTTCTACAAGTAATAAAGGAATTCAGTAAAATTGCACAATACAAAACTAATATTGAGAAATTGATATCATTTCTATACACAACAACAAAATAGCGGAAATAAATAAAAAAAACATTAACAGCATTTACAATTGCACAAAAATTAATAAAGCACTTAGAAATAAACTTAATCAAAGAGGTGAAAGACCAGTGCTCCAAAAACTATAACACTGATGAAAGATATTAAAGATGACACAAAGAAATTGACATTCTATGCTCATGAGTTGAAAGAATTAATATTCTTAAAAATGTCCATATTCTTTAAGCAATCTACATATTCAATGCAATACCTATCAAAACACCAATAGCATTTTCATATAACTAGAATAAATAATAATAAAATTTGTATGAAACTGTAAAGGCCTTGAACAACCAAAGCACTCCTATGAAGAACAAAGATGAAGGTATCACAATACCAGATTTTAAGACATATTGCAAAGCTGTAGTAATGAAAATAATTTGGTACTGGCACAAAAAATAGACACATAAGTCAATAGAACATAACAGAGAGCCCAGAAATAAATCCACAATTATATGGCCAATTAATCTATGACAAAGGTGGTAAGAATATATACAGTCTTTTGAGTAAATGGTGCTATGAAAACTGAAGAACTACATACTAAAAATGTAACTGGACCACTTTCTAACACCATACACAAAAATAAATTCAAAATGCATTAAAGCCCTAAATGTGAGACCTGAAACCATAAAAATCCTAGAAAAGAACAGAGGCAGTAATTTCTCTGACATTATCCATATAAACGCTTTTTTCTAGATATGTCTCCTGAGGCAAAAGAAACAAAAGCAATAATAAACTATTGAGACTACATCAAAAAACTTCTGAACAGCAAAGGAAATCATCAACAAAACAAAAACACAACCTACTTAATGGGAAAGGATATTAGCAAATAATATATATGATAAAGGGTTAACATACAAAATATATAAAGAACTGATACAACTAAATATATACAGTATGTAACATGTATATATATACATATATGTATGTATACATTTAATTGTATCTATACCTATATCTATACCTATATCGATATTGATATTGATATCTATATATGATTAAAAATTGGGCAGGGGACCTGAATAGACATTTCTCTAAAGACATAGAGATGGACAACAGATACATAAAAAAGGCACAGCATCACTCATCATCAGGGAAATGCAAATCAAAGCCACAGTGAGATACCACCTTATACCAGTTAGAATCCTTAAAATCAAAACAAGAAGTAACAAGCATTGGTAAGGATGTGGAGAAAAAGGAAGCCTTTGTACTGTTGGTGAGAATGTAAATTAGTAGAGCCATTGTGGAATACAGTATGGAGAATTTTCAAAAAATTAAAATATACCTCTGAGGCTAAAAGCACAGTGTATGTTAAGTAGAATTAAAATAAAAACTTAAAAGAATTGAGGATTGAAAAACAAATTAAAAAGGGAAATACATGTGATCCCATAATTCCACTATTGAGTATTTCCTCAATGAGAATGAAAACACTAATTTGAAAAGACATATGCACCCCTATGCTTATTGCAGCATAGAAGCAACCCAAGTTAACGCCAATAAACAAATGGATAAAGACAGTGTGGTATATATAGACAATGGAATACTATCAGACATAAAAAAGGATAAGATCATGCTATTTGAGACAATATGCACAAACATAGAAAGTATTGTGCTAAGTGAAAAAAGTCAGACTGTGAAAGACAAATACCATTGTATTCCACTTATGAGTGGAATCTTAAAACCAAAACCAAAACCAAAATCAAAACAAAACAAAACAAAACAAAAACAAAAAACAAAAAAAACAAAAAACAAAAAAGCGAATAAATAAAACACAGAATCAGTTGTATAAATACAGTGAATAAACTCATGGTTGCTAAGGGGAGGTGGATGAGAATTTGGAAGAATGAATAAAGGAGAGATATAGGCTTCTAGTTAGGAAATGAATAAGTCACAGGAATAAAAGGCATAGTGTAAGGAATACCATCAATGGCATTATAATAACAATGTAACAGGACAGATGGCAGCTACATTTGTAGTAAACATAGCACAATGTAAAAACTTGCCAAATCTCTCAGTTGTAAACCTGAAACTAATGTACTATTGTGTGTCAACTATATTCAAATTAAATAATACAATACAATACAACACAACACAATCAATACAATACAATAAATAAAATAAAATTTGTCATATGGGAAATGGATTATATGAAGGAATGTTCCAATAACAAAACTCTATTCCCTTACCTTCATCCCCACCAGACACATGACTATCGTGCAGGAATATTGCAAATTACTACCATTAGTTGATCCCCCAAGGCTAATATCATTAAGAGCTGGATTAATTTTTTCATACACAACGTTGCTGATACTACAATCATATTACCATCAGCACTTTAGTTTGAATTACTCTGTTGTTAATAATTAAACACTTTCATAGTTATGATTTTAATATTTGGAAACAAAGGAGTTGACTGGTGCCATTTCCCTCTTCTACCCCTCAGAATAAACACAGAGACACTTGAAGAAAGCAGCTCAGTTCTGACACTGTTTAACTAACTTGCTGACACCAAGCCCCACTCCACTGTACTATAGTAGGACTGCCCTTCTCAGTCAAGCTTGCAGCAGTCCCAGTGTGGCAGGCCCCTCTCCCAGAAGACTAGCACAAACCACTGTCCACACCACATTTTGACTGGTGAGTTCCACAGGGCCTCAGTTCTGGTGGAGTTGGTGTCAGGTCTCAATTCACAAGCAGACAAGAGCACACCTAGTTAAAACTTGCCACACTGAGGCCAGGGTCCAAACATTACCCACAGCAGGCAAGGAGAGCCTCTGCAGATGACTGGCCTGAAGGATAGAGCAGCCAAAATGCAACAGCAGAGCACATGTAGCACACACCAGAGACACTCCCTGAAGCATCAGACCCTGGACACTACATGACCTCTTCTTTATGAGGCCATTACTTTCAGCAACAGGAGACACGACTGGCTTTTTAACACAGAGAAGAGGGCAGAGACTTTGACAAAATGCCAAAGCAGAAGAATTTATCTCAAATGAAAAAACAAGATAAGGTGATGGCCAGAGGTCTAATCACAACAGATAAAAGTAACATGCCTGATAGAGAATTTAAAGAAACAATCATAAGAGTTGAGAAAATAAAAGAAGGCATCAGAGACACCCTTACCACAGAGATAAAAGTGTAAAATAGAATCAATCAGAGCTGAAGAATGTAATAAACAAGATTGGAAACAGGTGTGATGCAATGAATAGCAGGCTGGAGAAAGCAGAGGAACAAATCAGTGACCTAGAAGATAAAACAATGGCCAGTAATGAAGCTGAACAAAGGAGAGAAAGAAGAATTATGCAACACAAGAATAGATTTAGGGAACTCAGTAACTCCATCAAATGTAACATAGGAGTCCCAAAAGGAGATGAGAGAGAAAATTTATTTCAATAAGTAGTAGCATAGTAGCTTCCTAAGATGAGGAAGGAAACAGACATCCAGATCCAGGAAGCGCAGAGAACTCCCAACAAAATCAACGAAAGCAGGCCAATACCAACACATATAGTAATTAATCTTGCAAAATACAGTGATAAAGAGAAAATCTTAAAAGCAGAAAGAAAAAGAAGCCCTTAACCTACAAGGGAAAACCCATAGGCTAGCTGGAAAATTTTCAACATATCAACAAGTCAGAAGGGAATGGTATGACGTGCTCAAATTGCTGAATGGGAAAAATCTGTGGCCAAAAATATATATCCATCAAAGCTATCATTCAGAATAGAAGGACAGATAAAGACTTTTCCAGATAAGCAAATACTAAAGGAGTTCATAACCACTAAACCAAACCTGCAAAGCATATATATATATATATGTATATATATATATGTATGTGTATACATATATATATGTATGTGTATACATATATATATGTATGTGTATAGATATATATATGTATGTGTATACATATATATGTGTATGTGTATACATATATATGTGTATACATATATATATAATTTTTAATATTTTAAATAATTAAATTATTATTTTATATATTAAATATATAATATAAAAATATTATATATACATGTATGTTGATTGTTGTTGCATATATGTATATATGTTGATTGTTGAATCCTCTCTTTTTTTTTCTTACCTCATATAGTTGAAGCAGTGTCAGTTTTATGTATTTTCAAAAAAAAGTTTGAATTTTATTCATATTTTAAGAGAGAGAGAGACACAGAGAACGAGTGAGGGAGGAGCAGAAAGAGTAGGAGACACAAAAGCCAAAGCAGGCTCCAGGCTCCAGGCTCCAAGCTGTCAGCACAGAGCCTGATGCAGGACTCAAACTCATGAACTGTGAGGTCATGACCTGAGCCGAAGTCAAATGCCTAACTGGCTGAGCCACTCAGGAGCCCCTGTGTATTTTTTTAATGGATCATTACTTTCAGTGTCATGTTACTCTTATTCTAATCTCTATTTTAGTTATTTCTGATTATTCTTTTTTATTTCCTTCCTCTACTAAATTTTGCTTAAGTTTCTTCTTCTAGTTCCTTGTGGTGTAAAGTTGTTTTTTTGTATATTTTTTCTTAGTTCAAACAGTGATAGCATAAATCTCACTCTAACATATGCTTTCACTGCATCCCATAAATTTTGGAATATTGTGCTTTATTTTTCTTTTGTTTTGAGACATATTTTGATTTGTTGCTTGACCTCTTATTTTGCTCATTGTGCAGTAGAGTGTTGTTTCATATTTGCATATATAATATTTTCAGTATAAAAAAGAAAAGAAGAGAAAATAGGTTTATTAAAGTTCATGAATCCTTTACATTCAGGGCAAGAGAAGATAATTTCCTGATAAATTTTTGAAGTACTTCTACATATTTGGAATGTTCATTTTACTCAAATAATTTTGGCAGTTTATATCTTAAACAGAAAAATTACCATTTTACTGATTTGAAGTTTATTTTGGCAAAGTTTTATATAGTACTTCCTAAAATTATTTGTGCACACTTTATTCTCAATTTTATTTCAAAATTTTAAAATGAATTCTACTGATGCAGAATCAAACACAAATTTATCATATAACTAAACTGAGTTTACTCTTCTATTCAGTTGGAGATCCAGACCCTTACCAAAGTGGTCCTGATTCAATGGCCCATTCTCTTTATTTACATCATACTGTGTGATTTCAATGTAACGTATGTGAATAAATATCACTGTAGGTTGTTTGACTCCTTTTCTTGTTTGTATATTCACTTAGTTATATTAGTGGGAAGTTAGAGAAATGGACTCAATGCCTATGCTCAAATTACCACATCTAGTTGGAAGTTATATCATTATTTTTTAAATGGCTTATTCATTTTTGTCCTCAAAAACAAAACCCGATCCTTTCAAATATTAATTCTGTAGTTAGCTATGACACTGATGAATTAATTCTTTTTTGTCTCTTAACTCATTTGCAATTATCAGAAAAACAATATCTCTAATCTGACCTCTGAAATAATCAGTTATGTTAACATTTAGTAGTAAATTTGCCTTTCTTGTTCATGTTCAAAACTTGTCTTTGAAATGTAATATGAAAAAATTCTGGACCCAGAAAACAAGACTTCATCTCTTCTTTTAGAATATATATATATGTATATATGTAATATATATGTATATATATATGTAATATATATGTAATATGCATATTATATGTGTATTATATGTATATATTATACATATGTATATGTGTAATATATGTACTATACGTATTATAATATTTACCAGTCCAAAATAATATAATCACTTTATATGTGGTATGTTCCTTTCTAAAAAGGCTGAACAATTAGACATCAAAATGTCAGCATTTCTATATATGTTGTTTTTGCCCTCTGTACCTTAGTTAATAAAAATATATTATGTCTTTCGTTTTTCCTTTTTAAAAGGCCTTAAGTTTAATGAATAGTTTAATTTAAATTATCCAATGTTGCATTACACAGAGCAGCCTACAATTTATGTGAAGCAGTACATGTAAAGAAAGTTATTAAAAACCATTAAATGTTTAAAAGCTGGAAATGATTGGGGTGCATGGCAGCCTCAGTTGGTAAAGCATGTGACTCTTGATCTTGGGGTCATCAGTTTGAGACCCACATTGGGTATAGAGGTTACTTAAAAATGAAATCTCTAAAGAAAAAGATGAAAGGGTGCCTGGTTGGCTCTGTCGATTAAGCACCCAACTCTTGATTTTGGCTCAGGTCATGATCTCACAGTTATAAAATTGAGGTTCTCTTGCAATCTCATTTTATGTAGCTATTTGATAATCTTTCTTTTTTAAATGTTTATTTATTTCTGAGAGAGAAATTTATCTGAGAGAGAGAGAGAGAGAGCGATCAGGAGAGCAGCAGAGAGAAAGGGAGACATAGAATCCGAAGGAGGCTCCAGGCTCCAAGCTGTCAGCACAGAGCCCCACGCAGGACTCAAACTCATGAACTGAGATTATGACCTAAACTGAAGTTGGAGGCTTAACTGACTGAGCCACCCAGGCACCCTGATAATCTGTTTTTATAAATGTGCAGTTATCATAGAGATCTAATAAAACAGGTTAAGGTCCCTTCAAGTAGTTTTGAGATTTAATTAAACAAGATAATTTGAACCTTATATAAGTGTCTTTCTAAAACACAAATTCAAAAGGGAAATGCACCCTGTGTTCACTGCAGCATTATTTAAAATACCCAAAATATGGAAGGAACCTAAGTGGCCTTTGATAGATGAATCAATAAATAATATGTGGTATATATACACAATGGAATTACTCAACCATAATAAAGAATGAAATTTTGCCATTTGTAACAATATAGATGGGTATAGAGGGTATTATGCTAAATGAAACAAGTCAAACTGAGGAATACAAATACCAAAGGATTTCACTTATATGTGAATTTGCTTTTCTTGTTAAAAACTATATCTTTGTGTTTCATGTCAATACAATAAAAACACTTACGCATTTATGAGTGCATTATATATGCATTTTTATAAACCAGTTAAACATTTCTTCAAGACAGAGACTATTCATCCTTTTATTTCTCTATGACAGTTAATGGTTCTGGATATATTCCACATATTTTATGTATTAACTATGTTCCATTCTATCTTTGTGAAAATCTATATCTTATCATTACTAGATAACATTTCATTTGATCAAAGTAACACTTTACATACATGTAGATCATTTAGCCAGCTTGTATGCACAAATTCTCTGTAGATCCTTTTGTGGACTTTTGTAGGTTACTGAGCCAGCATCAGATAGTATAGGTCTCAGATCACATAAAATGAGAATTTGCAAGATCATAGCAGCATTTTCTAACTTAAGTAGCAAAAATCTTTGGTAAATGATGGCTTCATCAAAGCCTTTCTCATCCACTGAATGACACATACAAATGGACACACTTTCATTTTACACACAACAAAAGGCTATAGGCAGAAAGTAAAATTCTCAGGTAAGCCAACTAATAAATAATTTTTGAGAATTGCCATTACCTAAGCACTGTAATTATATCCGGTGACACAAAAAATGAGCAGAAGTAATGCTTTACCTCACAACTTCTATTGGTGAGGACACATTCTTAAATAAGAAATTATGATAATGTAGCATAAAGTTAACAGTTGGTAGAACAGTGTTCTAATCAAACAGATAGTAGAGGTATCTAACATACTGTGAACACACAAGAATAATTATATAGCAAACCCCTGATTTCTTATTTAAAGTATTCTTATTAATAACTTAAAGTCATGAGTATGTTATGTATTTTTCCCACAATAATAATGTCTATTTATTAATTTGACTTATAGATATGTAAATAATTTCTCTCTTGTAAAATAGTATTCATAAAAAATAACAACAGTAATACAAACATAACAGTAATCAAACATGCAGCACTTACTCTGTGCCATGTATTATTCAAAATGATTTACCTATATTAATGAATTTAATCCTCACAACAAGTTATGATATAAATATTAACATTGGTGCCATTTACATCTGAGAAAATTAGGGAACAAAGAAGCCAAATTGTTTGCTTAAATATAAACAACAAAATAGTAATTGGTTAAGATAGATTTCAACCCAGACAAAATTTCTAAATCCTGTACTCTTAAACACAATTATATTTATTCTCAATACACATAAATTAGATTATATTGATTTTGAAAGGTTGAAAAGCAAGGATTGATTACCTTTTCTCAATACTACCTAAATATCTTAACTTGCTATCAAACTTTTCATCTTTGTTTTAACTAGTTTCCCCTAATCAAATGTCATCTCTGAATTTCTACACACAAAATTCCAATTAGAGTAACAAGCCTTAGGTCAAATTATATTTTCTTTATAAAACCCAAACTAAGACAACCTCCATCTCCTGGATTATAAATTGCATTTTCCATTCTTATAAATATTGACACATGATCTCAAATTTTAACATGTGTACGTGTGTGCATATATAATAGATAACTTCTTTAACAAAGGAGATTTTTATTTTATTTCTCTTTTTTTCTCATTATATAGTATTTCCAAATTGTTTATAATATTGACAATAAATATTTTGAATGAAAAAGTTCATTGGCATTTTACAGATTCTATAAGGAAGACTGCTATGAATGTAATATGGTTACATATTATCTGGCAAGCAGTCATCTCTAAGATATTTGAGTATATTGAATTATAGAAAAAGTTTATGTGTGACTTTACTTATTTTTGTCTCATGCACATATCTGTGACGCTCTTAATTATTATATGGTATTGCATTATGAATATACACAAAAAAAACCATATACCTAACTTCTAGTTGCTCATTCTTGTTACCAGAGTTATAACCTGATAATATTTGATGGTGGTGAATAATAAAGAAGTGCAAGTGTAGATTATTTACCAGAACTTAACAAGTGAAATTACCTGATCAGACAATATCATTGATACCCTCAGATGAGGCAGTTCTTATCATAGCATCTCATTTGGTTCAAAAGGTTATTCAAATTTAAATGCAAATTAAAGGTTTTAGAATGTTAGTAAAGGCAAAAATAAATAGAAAATAAAGGTAAAATTGCATCAAAAACTATAAAGTTCTCTTTGAATTTAGAACACTCTCATTATTTTCAGATATCTTAGAAGATATGTTTCTAGACCGGACAACAAACCAAATAAGATCTTCTCTTATCATGTTCTATACTCTAAAAATTTTACTTGGCTTTTTCATATGTATTTCTTGACCCAATAATTTTCATATTATTATGATTACTTGGATCCTTAATTTTTCTTTTTTTTTTAATTCTTTTAAATGTTTGTTTATTTTTGAGAGAGAGAGAGAGACAGAGTGCGAGTGGGGGAGAGGCAGAGAGAGAGAAGGAGACACAGAATCTGAAGCAGGCTCCAGGCTCTGAGCTGTGCTGACAAGCACAGAGCCCGACGTGGGGTTTGAACTCACGAACTGTGAGATCATGACTTGAGCCGAAGTCAGACGCTTAACCGGCTGAGCCACCCAGGCACCCCAGGATCCTTAATTTCTCTAGAACAGTAGCAAGCAACATTTGTCATTGTTAGTAGTATTTAACACTAAAAATGTATTGAGAAAACATTTGCATAATTTCCCATCATCTAATTATTTTTATTCTCCTCAAAGTGTGGCATTTAAAAATGTGTTTTATAATATCCCCAACATCTCTTTTTGGGTACTGCTATGAGAAAAGGACATTAAATATATTCCTGTAATCAGTAAGATAAAAATTGAATTTTAATTGTAGAATTATATGAAGTTCTGACCTATAAACATGAGTTGGGACTTTTTATTTCTCAGTTCCTGATGTGAATTGAATTTAAAATCACAATAGCTTATAAAATGTATAGTTTTCCCTTCTGTGTAATTAACATTATAAAAATTCAGAATAAAACTATTCAAGATACTGTTAGAGTATTCAAACAAGACTCGTATGTTAAATACAAATCTGAACTCTTATGTTAACACTGCTTTGTTGGGTTAACTGGATTAAGAAATATTCCCTTTGTCTCTTATTTAGTCTTCTATAAATCATCCAAGTACCCTGTTGTTAATTTATACATACAAGAAACTAAAGTGAAACCTTGTGAAAATGACAAGAATGCCGAGTATTGTAGTAATGATAAAAAGATCAACAAAAAGGAACAAAAACAATAAATATATATATATATATATACATTTTACATATATTTATTTTATAAACTAATATAAAATATAGGAAATGTAACAGAAATATAATGGACAAAAAATTTGGATACTTTTTCATGGAAGATAAATAGCCAATAATTTAATAAAAAGAAAAAGATTGTCTAAAAAATTACCTGAAATTTGGAAATAAAACAAAGAGAATATTGGATCTTCTTGTGGTGCAGTACTGTTTGCAATTGTAATGGATTTGATATTTGCTAAGCTATTTTACACTATAGGATCAGAAGCTAACATAAATTTTTAACTGGAAAAAATTGAAATATTTTCTGCCATTAGGGAAGATAATCCAAAAGATTATTTATTGTCCTCTTGGACTTGAACTAGTTTTATCAACCAAGCATATGCATTCATTAAATTGTTTATAAATATCCAGTTCTTTCAATGCACTTGAACTGGTTTATATCTTATCTGTTCCTTTATTAAACCAAATTAAATGAATAAAACTTTTGACTCATGTTTATTTTATATTTATAGCTTTAGGTGTCCCATTAAGTTGTCCTAGTTTATTTATCTGATAGGGCCAAGAAATTTGTATTGCATATGTAGTTCATCTCACAGGCCAATTAAGCTCATGCATATCTTTTCTTCCTTGTCTTCCAAAAGAACATTCAAGAAATGACAGAATTTTCATTTTCCTAACTCTTTGTTTCTCCCTTCCCTTCCTACTCCTACTAATTTTCTGTTTTGCTTTTTGCTGCTATTTCGCTCATGGCCAACAAGTCATTTACCAATAGTGGCATATTTTAGAATTTGTTTTTTAGTCTGATAATTTGGGGAATTCTATCAGGTGAGTGATAGAGATATATATCCTACCAAGTAAGAGAGGACAGAAAATCTAGTTTTTAGCCTTGTTTGTTTCTTTGCCTGTCAGTAAACAGAATCAAGAAAATGTTTTGTGACCAATTAGAATAGTTCTTTGATATCTAGAACTTTGCATTTTTGTCTTTACTTTTTTTTTTTTTTTTAACAGAGAGAGAGACCCAGAGAGAGTGCACATACAAGTGGGGGAGGGGCAAAGGGGAAGGGAGAAAGAGAATCTTAAGCAGGTTCCATGCCCAGCACAGAGCCCAGTGCAGGGCTCAGTCTCATGGCTGTGAAGGCATGACCTGAGCTGAAATCAAGAGTTGGAAGCCAAACCAACTGAGCCACCCAGGTTCCTCTAAATTTCTTAGCTTCCTAAACCAGTTTCTTGATCAAAATATTGATCTTTACTCTTGTATATTACTTAAAATTATGAAAAGTATAAAATTGTGCTCAACCAAATTGAATAATATATGTATGGATTTTTTTATTGTAGAAATTATATTTTTAGTATATTAACTTGAAAATAATTTCCAAGATCTTTAGCACATTTGAAATCTTAAATGAATATTAAACTGGGGTAATTAATGAATAATTCTTAAGTAACTACATAATTTCTAAGTAATAACAGAAGCTGGTAAATAAGCATTATATATATTGCATGTATATACCTATATATATTGTATATAATGACTATATTACTGGTTTACAGAAATGGACATGTTTATTTTTTCACTTACAGAATGTAGAAGGGCTGGTATAGCTATAAAAATTGAGTTGTGATTATTCATAAATTTTGCTAGTTTGTTAATATGTGTGTGGAAAATAGTTCTAAATTTTATAAGTCTCTGTTTATGAAATAAAGCTATTTTCTTGCTTAGAAGTTATAATAAATATGGTGGTTGAGCTTACCTAGAAGCAATACTGGTGGGAAAATATCACCATATATGCAAGGTAATGGGGTGAATTTCTTTTTAAGAAAAAAAAAAAAGAAAGCAAGTTTGCTATAAAAATCGGTTTGTTCCTGAATTTGAAAGTATAATGAAAGATAAAATTTGAGAGATGGCAGAAATTCGTGGAATATTAAGGGCAGTGAATTCTTTTTGCACCTTATTTCCTAATACCTGAGTTTGTAAAGATGTTATCACTAATTGTAACTTTTTGGCAAAGTTCACTATTTTTGCTAAGCTTATTATAAAAATGCAAGAACAAAAAAATACCTCATGATAACTTTCCTATCAAATACTGTATTAGTGCAAAACGAGAATTTAACTTTCTCTTTATAAAAAGGTTGTATTTGTTCCAGAGCTCTTAATTAGGGGGAAGTAAAAGGTAACACTTTATGTAGCATTTCTATGTAACCTGTCCAGATGGCAGAGATTCTACATCTCACCAGAAGAATAATTTTGTCTGCTTATGGTGACTTTACAATTCCCTTAATTATTTACAAAAGCGAAAAAAAAATAAACAGTGAATAAAGTTTCTTTGCTTATCAAATAACTAAGTTCTCTAACATTTGTATTGTCTTTCTCTTTTATTTTACATAAATTGTCAGTTTGGAATCAAGTTGTTTCCTATGCACTCATGATTCTTAAACAAGTGATGACACTTCCTCCCAAAACTCTTGCATCTGTTTTTCCAATATACGATACTATATGTAGAAAAAAATTGCATCACGAACCACCTTTAAGATTTCCCCAAAGTTCTATAAGTCACAAAGATTTGTTCTCAATATGTGTATATATATGCATATATATATATGTGTATATATATGTATATATATGTGTATATATATATATATATATATATATATATAAAAGATGATAGAAATGATCCATATGTATTGAGCATATATTACTTCATTATTGTACAACCAGCATGGGAAGAATTGTAAAGTCAAAAGACACAATCAGCCTTTACTAATTTAAGCTTTTAAGGTTAAATGTTACTAAGAAAAATACGTCAGAAATTGTATGCTTTCTGGGAGAGCACTGGATACCTCCCATGCCTTCCATGTACATACTATGTTCTTACCATTGAGCAAGCACGGATCACATTCTTTTGAGATAGTTATGCATTGTAATTCAAAAATAATTTTACATTCCTTCATTTTTATATAGTTATTGAAATAAATTAACCACAACCATTCAATCTTAACTCTCAAACAGGTTTGTTTACTATATATTCTTTATAAATTCCCTGCTATAGTTTAGAAGCTGTCTTCACAGTCCCAGAGCTCTGTGGAAAGCACAGAGTACTTTGCATCAACTACTTTGAAATACTTTTACTTCAGAGAATATAGTCCTTGGTGCAGGTTACCAAGCTGTTGCTCATACAACTTTTGTCTGTGCAAGTGGTCTTTCTCAGGATTTTAGGTTTTTTAGTTTAGAAGCAGAGACAAAAAATCCAGAGAATTAAGAATTAATTGTATAAAACTAAACTGACTTATTAGTTTACTCATTCATTTTTCAAAATAAAAATCCAATTCTTTTTATTTATTTGGAATGTTGTTGCCAGTGTTTTTATTGTTTTATTCAGAACCTCAGTTTCACAAGTTAGGAAGTTTATAAACCTTAGCAAATTTTGAGGGCCTCAAAAAGAGTGCAGTTTATCAGAATTTAAAGATACTGTGGCTAAGAACAGGTAAAGAGAATGTTTTGTATGTGTGGGTTTTGTTTTTTAGCTGTAATATACAAGAATAAATAACATAGCCTTTCAGAAGTGCAATCTAGGGGCTCTTGGGTTAGGCGTCCGACTTCAGCTCAGATCATGATCTCACTGCTCCTGGATTTGAGCCCTGCGACCAGCTCTGAGCTAACAGCTCAGACTGGAGTCTGCTTTAGATTCTGTCTCCATCCCTCTGCCCCTCCCCTGCTCATGCTCTGTCTCTGTCTCTCTCTCAAATATGAAAAATAAAACTTAAAAAAAGTGCAATCTAGATTTCTTATGAAAATTTTCACATGAAAGCTAGTTATCTGGCCCCACATTGCATGATCAAAGAAGTTTCTATAATTAATTAACACTTTTATTGGACCCATACATGTCATAATCTAACCAAATATTATGAGATGAGTCTTGAAATAATTAAGATTACTTTTGGAGGGGCTTCTGTGGCTCAGTTGCTTGAGCGTCTGACTCTTGATTTCAGCTCCGGTCATGATCTTACTACCTGTGAGATCAAGCCCTTCACTGCGTTCTGTCCCTCTGCCCCTCTCATGATCATGCTATCTCTCTCTCTCTCTCTCTCAAAAATAAATAAACATTAGTTTTCAAAAAAGTTGATCAACATCATTCATCATCAGGGAAATGCAAGTCAAAATTATAATGAGATATCACCTTATAACTGTTTGAATGGCTAAAATAAAAAACTCAAGAAACAATTGCTGGTGAAGATGTGGAGAAATAGGAAGTCTCATGCAGTGTTGGTGGGAATGAAAACTGGTATAGCAGCTCTGGAAAACAGTATGGAAGTTCCTCAAAAAATTAAAAACAGAACTATCCAAGATCCAGTCATCACACTACTGGGTATTTGTCCAAAAAATCCAAAACTCTAATTCAAAGGGATACATGCACCAATATGTTTATAGCAGCATTCTCTACAATAGCCAAAATATGGAAGCAGTCCAAGTGCCCATCAATAGTTAAATGGATAAAGAAGAGGGTATATATATATATATATATATATATATATATATATATATATAATGCTAACCAAAATAAGCTAGTCAGAGAAAGACAAGTACCATATGATCTCACTCATATGTGGAATTTAAGAAACAAAACAAATAAGCAAAGGAAAAAGATAGAGACAAACCAAGAAATAGAATCTTAACTATAGAGAGCAAACTAATGGTTAACCATAGAGGAGGCAGGTGGAGGAATGGAGATTAAAGAACACAATTCATCATGATGAAAAAAATAAAACACAGTCATAAACAAACAAAAAACAAAATAGCAACTTAGACTAGAAGGAAGTAGAATAATGTGCAAGAAAACTGGAATGGATCCATTCATAGATGAAAACACAGGGATTCAACTATTATATATAGGAAGGGGTTTGATTAAAGATGTCAAAGAAAGAGCTTAATTACTAAAACCAATGTACTAAGACAAAGTAATGCCAAGAATGATTTGATGCTGAGGTCATAAAATCCTGACTTTGAGTTTCTTACAGTATCTGTTCTCGAATATATAATTATTGTCAGTGACTGGTGAAGGTCTATATTTAAATGTGATATTAAGAAACCCAAGTAATGAAATCTAGAAGAATTATCAGGCTAAGACCTATGCTTACACTGATTCAAACCCTATTGATGTTGCTGTCACTCCAAAATTCAAGATTTAAGTATGACTGCTCCCATTGCCTGATACAAATTAGCTGAAGCAAAATTATAGGCACAGTTTCCCCATAAAATTCCTGAAATCTCTAGCATATGGGCAACTAGGATGTTGTTGAATTCTTTTGACAGGGAATATGACAATAAATACATCACAAGAATATTCACAAATATGCTCTCTGTGGTAAGCTGACAAAATAAGTGACTATATTAAGGACTTTAAAGAATACAATAAAGCATTAATATTGTGTGCAGTTGAGAAATCTCATAGCTGGTGAGAGGAGAGCAGTGTTGTAATTAGAAAGAAAAAATTGGGGAAAATTATTTTGTGGAAAATAGATGGATCCACTACTCCCTTTTGGTCCCATGGCCAACACTTGGATGATCTCACATTAATGAAAGATAGCCATTTAGGATGTCAAAAGCCCAAAATAGAGCTGATGCATGAGGATAGGGTGAATTAAATGCCCATAAAGAATTGGGACATTTTCTCGTAGTCTAATTTTAAATATATTTACTTTATTTTCTTTTAATAACCTTATGATTTCTTCCTACTTACCCTATCTTAGTTCCTGTCCCTAATAAATATTTTTTGAATAAATATCAATACATGAATGAAGAATACGGAAGCATGAAAACATGAATATATGACTAAAACATACTGGAGATGGCACTCCCTACCAAGGATGACAATATTTAATAAGTTAAGAAAACAATCTCAGATTAAAAAACAATTAAAAAGTCACATAGAGAAGAAAAATCTATGTAAAGTGAGATCTGGTCCTTGAGTTCCCCCAACTGACACAGGAATGGAACCAAATTAAATTTGCACAAATCCATTAATGTCCCACACCTTCTTTCTTCTCTCTCTCTCTGTCTCTCTCTTTTTAAATAAACCAATTCTCGTTTGACTGACAGGGAAATGTAACTTACCTATAAAAAAAGGATCTGATAAAAGTCATCACATCTAAGCTCACAATATAATAAAATATGACTTTTAACATTGTAACCACTCGGTCTATTTAGAATAGGTGTGAACCGCCCCCTTCACATTGTACCATGTACCCCATACAATTTAAATGGCAACATAGTCATCAATTTTCGTAATATTTTAGTGTTAATTTAAGGTCCAGTCTCCTAGCAAGCTGGAACATTTTGAATTTAGTATTTATATATCCTAAAAGCATATTTTATGACTTATTTTATTGTCTGATAGCTCCTTTCATAGTTTTCAGAAACTTGGTTTATTAGCATAAATCATATACACATTCTATAAACCCTGTATATTCTATAGCCAAATACTCTTAATGGAATTTGACCTTGAAGTACATTTCTAGAACAATGAAACGATTAGGGCTCTTTTGTTCCCTTTCTAGCCAATGGGGTCCTTTCTCATACAAAATAAGGGGGGGGCAGAGAGTAGTGGGAGACTGTTAGAAAAGTTATCTGAAGCTTGGAAATAAGCAAAAAGATTGTTAGCTGTTCCTGTAGGGCATTTCTGACCTTGTACCTTTAATTGATTTTCTGCTGACTGGGTTATTGTACATTTTGTAAGGGCAGATTTATTTTGTAGCTTATTTTCAAGGAAAGATACAAAATATTTCTGTGGTGGAAAAGATAAATTTAAAGATTACAATATATTGCTCTAAAGGACAACAACTAATTTTGTATCTAAAAAAAAAAAAAATTATCCTAACACTCTTTTACTACATTGCCATGACTTCCCAGCAGCTAAAATGAACTTCGAACTGGTTTCAACACCCTATCAACTTCCCTCATTAATTAAGTACAAAAATAAAGTATTTGACATACTTTCACTATCTAATTGCTAAGTCATTTTCATAATATTTTAATATTTTATCATTAGGGAAATGCATATTACAACCACAGTGTCATAGAACAACACAACAAACAGTAATGGCGGAGATGGGGTGTGGGGGTGGGGGAGGCTGTGAATACCAAATGTTGGCCAGAATGTTGGGATACTAAAACCCTCATACACAGTTTGTGGGAGAATAAATTGGTAACCACTTAGGAAAGTTCTTGGCAAGGTCTAATAACTGTAACATGTATAAATGTATTATCTAGCAATGTATATAAATATATATTGAATATTCATATATACAAGATATATGCAGACATATGTTGACCAAAAGAGTTGAACTAGTATGTTTATAATGACATTATTTGTAATATATAAAAATACCTAAATATCCATCAAGAGTAGAATGAATACATTTTACATACAGGTATAAAATGCATTGTGACAGTAATGAGAATAAATTAACTAGCAACTGCATGCAACCATATGGATGATTTTCACAAACAGGATATTGAGAGAAGTCAGAGATAAACAAATACAAATTCTGCAATTCTGTTTATATCTAATGCAAAAACAGTTAAAACTAATATACACTGTTAGAAGTCAAGGGGATATGGTAAGTACACTGGAAAACCCCCACTAAGGGAGACTTGGGAGTACATTTAATTTCTTTGGTGTGTTGAGTTCAGATGTACAATTTTTAAAATTAAAGTAAATGTGATACATATATTGAAATTAACAACCCACTCTATGACAAATTCAGGAAGTGTAAACACAGGAATTTTCATCTTGTTGTATAATTGAGCAATGTCATGGTTCTATGAGAAAAGGCTTTGGGCAAAATATGATGTTCAGGGACCTATGAACCAACAACAGGTAATACCAACAGAAACCGTGGCCTCAAACTGAAGTATGGGTGACAGAAAGGAAACCATTCATAATTTGTTTTAGTGTCCCAATCAATATTTATTAAAATGTGGGATCCTTAAGTGCAAGTATATTTTCATGCATTTCATTTCTTCTGTGATGTTTCTATGCCATATTAGTCTTTTAAGCTATTTAATGTTATGATAACTCATAAGCTTGAATATCAATAACAAAACAGCTAGCATATATTGATTAAGTAGTATGTGTCACATACTGTGAAAATTCAATTTTAAGTGGATTAGCTTATGTTAAAATTTTCAATAATTATTTGTGAATAGTTTTAGAGTGTTTGTGTCATGTAAAAAAAGTTTAGAGCTATGATGGGTGGTTTTGAAGGCTTAATGATTTCAGGAAGTTCTCAAGTTCTTTCTGTGTTTCTGCTCCACCATATTTAATCACTTCCCTGGTTAAGTTTTCAAGATGTCTGCCTGCACTTCAAACCAAAATATGTAGGCATTTCAGGCAAAAATAAAACAAAAGACAGGGAAAACATCAGAATGCTGTGTTCCTTTTCTTCTATCAGGGAAGAAAAAACTTTCCCAAAATACTTGCCAAGACGTTTCTTACTTTTCACTGGACAGAATCAAATCACATATCCATACCTAGATAGCTGTATTACCATAAGTGGGTTAGATACATCACAAACCTTTCCTGCATTAGCAGAAGAATCTGGGGGTATTGTAAATAGGAAAAAAAAAGAGATTGGGAGCAAAGCCTGTTGAACAACAAGAGATGATATTTGCTGCACAGATTTCTTCCTATGTCAAATGTAAGTTAAACATTTCAAAAGAAACCTTTGTAATGTATTTTTTATTTGAACTATGTATACAAATTAGTCAAAGTAAATCATCACAAGTAACAATAATAGGATAAAAACAAATCTACAATTCCATGTTACTTTAAAGGATGCAATGAGAAGAATAGAGCATCATTTTGTGATGTTACTGCCAAAAGTGCATAAGTGTATGTAATTGTGAGGAAATATCAGGCCCACATTGGAAGATATTCTACAAATGGACTATAACCATTAAAAGGTCGAAATCATGAAAGGCAACAGACAAACAAACAAACAAACAAAAGTGAGCTACTATTCCATATTGAACAATACTTGAGGACATGAAAACTAAATACAAAAATGATTCTGTTCTGGATATTTTTGTTATAAAGACATTAATGAGGTATTTTGTGAAAATTTCTTAGCTTTATTGTATCAATATGAATTTATTGGTTTTGGTTGTTATATTGTAATCAGGTAGTATACTTTCCTTGTGCTTAGGAAATACACACTAAAGCATTATTTAAAATGATGTAGCAACATGTTGGCAACTTTGTCTGAAATTAAGAGGAAAAAAGTATTGTTTGTGCTGCTTTGCAAAAATTTTTTGTAAACTGGATTTTATTTCACAGTAAAGAGGAAAAAAAGAGAAGAAAGAAAAAAAGAAAGAAGGAAGGAAGGAAGAAGGAGGGAGGAGGAAGGAAGGAAGGAAGGAAAGGAGGAAGGAAGGGAGGAAGGAAGGAAGGAAGGAAGGAAGGAAGGAAGGAAGGAAGGAAGGAGAGAAAAGAAAGAAAGAAAAAAATCTTGCTCCTTGAAAAGGTTTTGGACCCTGATTATCACTTGCCACCACAGAAACTCACACTCAAAATTAAAACACAAAACAACTCAAAAATGAAAGAGAGAAAAAGAGAGATCTAGAACTCATGACACTCTTAGGCTCTAGCAAAATTAATATAAACTTCTGTATACTAACACGTTTACATCTCATGACATATAGTTGATTCCTAAGAAAATGTTATAGAAAAAAAAAACTCCCCAGATACCAAATTTAATATGAATTTTACTATTTAATTAAAAATGCATTGCATAAGAAAAGGGCAAACATGCTTACACGCCAGTAACTTGGTAACGTTCTTTCACATTTCTCATAAGTAAATATTATATTTGGAGGTTTTCTTATGTGTATAGGTACAACCTAGAATGCTTTCTAAAATTGCTTAGGGGTTAGCAAAGAAGAAATAATGTTATGGAATTTTAGCAAGGTGAAGAAGATTTAAGGGCAGCCACAACATAAGAAGAAGTAGGCTTTGTAGCCTAACAGCAAAATTTTAAAAAGCTGCTTGAAGGAATTTGAATGGTTTAATGTAAGTAGGGATTTCAATTTCTTTCCCTTAAAACATTAACAGCCTATCATTTATTTTTCTAACTACTGATTTGCAGTGACGTCTTATGGAGGGGCTGATTTCTTGAACAGAGAGCAGCTTCCATTAAAACTGATCTCACAAAGGGGTGCCTGAGTGGCTCAGTCGGTTAAGTGTCCGACTTAGGCTCAGGACATGATCTCAGGGTTCATGGGTTCAAGCTGTGCTGATAGCTCGGAGCCTGGAGCATGCTTCAATTTTGTGTCTCCCTGTCTCTCTGACCCTCGCCTGCTCACACTCTGTCTCTCTCTCTCTCTCAAAAGTAAATAAACATAAAAAAAATTAAAAAAAAACTTGATCTCACAGATAAAATGACAAAGCACATCAGGAAACCCACAGAAGCGAAATAAATTCAGAAGTGAAAAGAAATGAGAAAATTAAAAGGAAATGAGCCACAAATAATAAAAGCATGTGAAAGAGATTTTAAAATAGGTTGTGGTTAAAATGCTTAGAGCAAAAGGAAGGAATAGAGTATGATTAAGTGAACATGAGTAATCTACCCAATGTTATACAGTCTCAAAGAGATAGATCTAAATTCAGTCTCAGATATGACTCTACAATCTCCTTTTTATTATTTTTTGGTTTTAATCCATGTTACCTCGCCTTCTTTTTTTCTTTTTAATTTTTTTAATGTTTTTATTTATTTTTGAGACAGAGAGAGAGCATGAGAGGGTGAGGGGCAGAGAGAGAGGAAGACAGAGAATCCGAAGCAGGCTCCAGGCTCCTAGCTGTCAGCACAGAGCCAGAGCGGGGCTGGAACTCATGGACTCTGAGATCATGACCTGAGCTGAAGTTGGATGCCCAACCAACTGAGCCACCCAGGTGCCCCAACACCTTCTTATATCTTAGTAGTATTTTGCTAAAGCATAAGACTCAAAAAGACATTTAGTTCTATTGTACTTCTAAATCTCTCTTCCATGTACTGACTAAATAGGCTTGGTGAGACTATAAACTTTGTAGGACTCCGAGTCATAATTCATATTAACTGCCAAATAGGGCAAAAAGGAAGATGAATAATAGTGAATGCGAAAATATATTCTAGACCCAACGAAACAATAACAACAAAACAAAACTCAATTGTTTTATGACAGAGGCACATATTCAATTAAGAAAAATGGGATGAAATGTAGATCTAAGAGCAATTCTTGAAAAATGAAGTTTTCTTTTCTTTTTTTTTTTTTCTTTTGGCAGTCAATTAGCATTTTTCTTGTATTGCAAAGAAAGAGCACACTGGAAATCCTAGAAATAGGGGTTGGGTGTGTGTGTGTGGTAGGGTCTTGACTGGTAATTTAGTTATTTAGATTGTATTATTTTGCATTAAAAAGCAATTAAGCTTTAGACTTTGTGACCAGATATGAAATATGCATATATATTGCAAAATCTGTCATCTTCAATATTAAATTCTACAATTTTCTTTTATAAAGTAGAAAAGTTTTTCAGAATACCCTTCCTTTGCAAAATCTGACTTGCTGGAATTATTTTGGTGAAAACAATTTGAAATGAAAACAAATGCAAATGATTATTTGCATTCTATCTTTATAATTAATATTTTTATTGAAAAATGAAATATGCTTAGTTAGGAACTGCTGTTGGAGCCCATCCTGAGAGTGGTATGCATCATCATCATACAAAGTGTATTACATTTCCAAAATCTGAAAACCTCTCAAATGGAAATATATCTCACTGAATGGTTACCAGTAAGAAACCTTGAATTGGTGGAGCACCAGGGTGGTTCAGTCGGTTGAGTGTCTGACTTTGGCTGTTTGTGAATTCCAGCCCCACATTGTCTCGGGCTCACTGCTGTCAACCTGTCAGTGCAGAGCCCTCTTCAGATCCTCTGTCCCCCTTTCTGTACCCTTCCCCTGTTTGTGGTCTCCCCAAAATAAATAAATATTCAAAAAAGAGACCTTAAATTGGCAATAAATCAAAATAAGTCAATATCTTTAAAAATCTATTTAAAAGTCTACTGGGACTGAAGAAGCTCCCAATTATTAGGTCACTATTTCAAATAGAGTATCTAAGATGAAAATAATCTAATCCACTCTGTCTAAATGAAGAAAAGTATATCCTGCAGATAGCTGAATTCTTAAAAGGGAAGTGACTGAAAGACTGCTAGTAATTATTATGAAATATAATTTTTGTTTCTAAGTTTAAACCCTCTAACCTCCAGAAACAATGGGCCATCGTATGTTTATGTAACAGAAAGGAGAGGAAGAGATAGACTACCTTTGGTCCATCTTCTAATATTAACCTCATTTTAAGGGACATACTAATTTGTCCTCTATATGAAATATTAAGTCAAATAGTTTCTACTTTCTAGTCAGTATAGATAAAATGACATGTCTAAAAGAGGAATGATAATGATTATAAACCCCAAAGGCCTTTGAACTGGTACTTAACTATGATACATAATGAGGGTAGTTCATAAAGATTTGAGTATCTGAAATTTTTTATTCTGGCTTCACTTTAATCAGTGTTTTTCCTAGGGAAATTTCTGATGGTTACTTAAATAGTAACAATTATTCTAATCATACTGAGAATACAGGATAAATAAAAATAAAGCAATAAAAAGCAACACACACATTCTGCATAACTTGATATTTACACAATGAATTCTTATAATTTTATCTACTTTAGACTTTTAGTTCAAAAGAAAAATGCTATCAATATTTCATTTCAGGGAACATAAAATACATTTACATGTGAAAATTACTTTGTAAATCATTATATAAATGCATTATTGTATATGTCAACACTTATATTTAATATAAACATATTGGTAAATTATGCAATGAAGTAAATACTTTCTAGCTCTGACTTTCTAACTTGCCATTAGCTGTGGCATCTTTTATGAAGGCAATAATGACATATGCATAAGGATTTGAGTTTCCATGTTAACAAATTATTTTTGAAGAAATCCCAAATGCTTGGATACACTTATTGATAGAGCTTTGATGATGTAATTTTGTTTGTGCATGTTGACATATATTTTACCAGTTTTATGCCAAGCATGTTAAAATGAGGAAACCCATAAAAAGTTATAATTTAAAATATTTCACAGATAAGTGGAAAGTATCTCACTTGTTAAGTCTTAAATACCATTGAGAATTATAAATTTGATAATTGAGTTATGGTAGACATGTTGCCATCACATAAAATGAAATTCAAGTTCAAGAACGTTCCAGCACATTTATTCTATGATTTTTCATAAAGCATACATCACTAAAAAGGTGAGTGCTTACTCTTTGGAGATACTTGAAAATAGACCATGAAATTCCTTGGCAGCAATGCTTTGTCTTTGGGAATTTTACTAACCTCTCTAAGCTAATTATTTTCTTAGTAAAATGAGATTCACGGAAACTGCTTCTCGGAATTATTGAGAGAATGTGTGAATTAATAATAAACCCAGCTCAGTATCTGGCAGATACAAACCAGACATTAATTTGTTTTGTTTCCTTTTCCTGCCTGGTCCATCTTCAGCACCAAACTGTAGAACAACTTATCATCCTGGACCCTCTTTTTGGTTAATATCTTCTAGAGTTTTATATCTACTCAGAAAAAGTCTGTATGCCATAAATTGTACACTTATTTAACATCAGGATTGGTTACTTAAAATTCTTAAAAAATACAGTATAATAACATCAGGATTGGGAGAGGCTCTAAAGATTTTAAGTGAAAGAATTCATGTGGTGTTTGAATTTGTTCCAAAGAATTACTTCCTGACACAAATGGCTAAATATTTAAAAAATCCTTACATATTCTATAATGAGAAGTGGATATGGCTATCTAATACTTGGAATATTCTTATGTGTTATTCAGTGCACTCTCTACTACATATCAGGTGATATGCATTAATAAGAATTCTAGATTCAGCCAGGTTTGGGTTAATATGTGTTTCTATATTTGTCAGAGATGTGTACATTTGTTGTGTGTGACAAATGAGATACTGTATTTAGAGGTCATATTATTTACAGTATTAATACTATACTACTGCTGTTATTACCAGTAATATTTACTACCAGTAAATTATTTTTCATATGTTTTGATTACATACTACCATTTACTGTTTGATACTTGTCAAGCACTGTGCTAAGCCTTTTACATGCATTGTCTTACCTAATTCTCAAAACACTATGAGATGTATTAAATTATTGAAGCAATTTTACATATATTAAAAGTACGATTTAAAATTATAGATGTGCAATCATCAAAGATGATTGGATACTAGACCAATCTCATCTAAATATTGGAGAGGTTTCACAATAATGTCTATCTCTTTAATAAGCTAGACTCCCAAGTCTCTTTCTAAAGATAGATCCAGGCAGTATTTTCCTCCAATGTCTAAAATGTATTGCTTAGAAACCTGAGTCAAGGTTCTTTCATTTCTTACTTTATCTTAACTGGTTTCCCTTCCCTGCTGACAATTTCTTTTGAAATGAAAGTTGTAGCTGCAGGCCACTGCAGGCTTTCCAAACATCATGTACTAGATGTTCAAATCACTTTTTTTCATATGCTTAATCAGAGCAGTGGTTCAATATGTTAAGAGTTGTTGATGTTTTTTTTTTTAATTTCATGAAAATCAAATTGATAAGCCCTATTCTATAATCTTTTAGAATTTCTCCTTTTATTTTTTCTCCACTATTCTCTGATAAATTACACTTTCTTAAATGTGTATCATCATTAATACAATGTGTTTATTTCATTGCTCATCTTCCTGATAACCTTCTCCTTTGGCATTCATAACAACTCATAAAATTAAAAAAAATATTCATATGTAAGTGTTGAATCAGTAAATTCTACTCCTGAAGCCATTATGCATTGTTGTTAAGTTAAAATAAAATGATGCCAGATCTGTTGATTACACACACACACACACACACACACACACACACACACACTTATCAGAGCTCTATTAAAAAATACTTTTTTCAATTCCAGGCAAGATTCATTAAACTGATTTTAATTCTCTGCATATAAATGTGTTTAGGAAAAATTGACAGCAGCCATTAAAGGCATTCTGTCACAACTGTTGCACTATTTCCTAAGGTCTGTAAATTAAACACTGAACAAAAGGTATTGGAATCAGTAAGGGAGTAGAAAACATAGTATATGGTGATCTGACAATGGCTGCACATAGAATTAGTATGAGGAACGAACCTGAGAAATTAAGGTGAAATTTCACTCTAGGTAATATTCACATTTGATTTACAAAGAACCTGAAATAAAGATTAATTTTGACTACATTTTACATGAAAATTTGAAATTATGGAAATAAAATAGAAAATATCTTAGAGAGGATCTGATCCTCAAATATCATCTAGTTCTTCAAGATTTCAGGGCAATCACACTTATTTTCAGAATTCTTCAAAGCAAACTTTCTATTGGTATGTGTTACTGGCAACTTCATATTTCACTGTGCATAAAACAGAATTTATTTAATAACAAAGACAACATAAGAGTAATCAGCAATCTCACCATTTCAACAAAAGAGTGCCATATGATGGCTACCCTCTCATTTGTTCCTTTGAAAAAGGTAGTACATACTGAATTAAATTCTGTATGTTAGAAACAGTACAGGTTGACTTGGAGGAATTTATAGAATCATTATTTTTCTAGTCTGGGTCATATTGCTATAATTACATGAATGGGTGATTTTTTTTTCGTGGGCTCTATTTAATCTATTTGTCTAATTATTATACCTCACATCAGTACTACACTTCCTTGAGTAATGTAGCTTTATATTTAGATCTTGATCACTGTCCAGATCTCCAGTTTTGTTTTTTATAGTGTAGTACCTTTTAAGCAATTTTTTTCCTTTCAAAATATTATATAGATCTACAGGCAATAAGTAGTAAAAACTGAGATCCTTACCACCACTAAACCAGCTTAACTTCAAGCCCTCAGGAAAAAAAAGAGAGAGACAGAGAGAGAGACACAGAGAGAGAATGGAAAATACTGGTAGAGAAACTCAAAGGAATGGATACAAGCTTGCCCATGTTTGGAGAAAGGTACAGGTGTGTCTCTTCACTTGGTAATGTTAAGCAATTTCATCGTACTATAACACAGGAAAGTACTAGGACTTAGATAATGGTGGATTATCAATGATGGATTTTCTTCCTTGGTGTCAGCACAGCAGCATCACAACAAACCATAAAGTGTTCTCAAAGCCAGATTAATACAGCTGTCCAGCAATGATCTAACTGCATGTTTTGTCTGAGAGCAGTCCTCGCGATGGCCCTCACCATGCTGTACATTATTAGCCAACGCAGGATTGTAAATGGAAACATTATTAGTTCAATGACTTAGCTCCTCTTTCCTCGAAGAATTTTCAGACAATGTGATATATATACATATATCATATAATATATATATCATATACATATATATATATATACATACACACATAGACTGTATTTATACATTTTTAGTTTTTTTTCCGTCATTGTTCTATAATTTTTAGCAAAAGATCTTGAATGTATTTTGTTGGGGTTATACCTAAATATATCACAGTCCCTCTGATTAGTTTGTTCTTTCCTGATCACTTAAATAAAGGTCAGTGTCCATTCTCCCCAGACTTTATATACCTTCTCTCTGCTTTATTTTTTCTCCTAAATCCTTATCATTGTCTAATATTGTGCCATTGTGTGTGTGTAAAATTTTTTCTATTTTTTTTGCCTGGCTTTTACAGTATATAAGAGATTGCTTGATACATAGTCGTTGTTCAATAGATGTTTGTTGAATAAAGTAATGAACTGAGAAAAGGCAAGACAAAGCAAAAATATGCAGGGCTTATTCAGGAAATGGGCAAAAATTAATGAGAAAGATCAGGGTAATTCTTTAGAGCTCAGAGTTTGTTATCATGGTGTAAAAATAGCACTGTGGCATATGGTGTGGTGTCAGAGTCTTTGTTTTGACCAATATATTTTATTTACACTTGAAATGCTTCAGTGTTTGGAACAAGTGTGAGCTGTTAATATCTTCCTGACCCATGAGTACTATATTTGGTAACAGGGAAATGTATGAATGGCCATTCATGCTGAAATAAAATAATGAGGGATATTAAAAAGTCAGCTCAAATTTGGCTGAATATGCAGTATTTTTTTTAGAACCTACAAAGCCAGGAAAAATAAATTTAGAATAATGCCTACTCTCCTAAAAAGAATATATATAGGAAGCCATTTTTCTATAAAGTCTATATACTCATCCAAGTAATTGAATTTGATTTAGGCAAATTTATTTGGCACAGGAATTCAGAATTTATTTTTAGAATCCTAGATCTCACTGTTGTAAGGAAAGTTAAATGACAAATGTTCCATACACCTTTTAAGTCTGTCAAAATTTCTGATAAAATAGAAATTTAATTTATGATAATAATTATGTTTATACAAGAAATATTTCATCATTTTTATTTCTTTTCTTTTCTTTTCTTTTCTTTTCTTTTCTTTTCTTTTCTTTTTTTCTTTTCTTTTAGAAAGAGAGAGTGCAAGCACAAGTTGTGGAGAGAGAATTTCAAGCAGGTTCCATGTTTAGCACAGAGTTTGACCTGGGGGCTGATCCCACCACTTTGGGATCCTGACCTGAGCTGAAATCAGGAGTTGGATGCTCAACCGACTGAGCTACACAGGCACCCCAAGTATTAAATGACAAATCCACTCTAACATTTTAACACCCCTAAGACTTTGAATCCTGTTCTCTAGTTAAACAAGGCAGGCCTGCCATTTCTAACTCACTCACTGTAAGCCACTTTTGGGTACATGTTTTAGCCACATGCCAAACAGAGCCCTAATTCCCTAACAACATATTAAATGCAGAATCCCTGCTCAGTGAGCCCATATCAATAAATTCAGTCTCATCCAGCTTTCCGTTCTTTCTACCATTTTTTCACACCCTTAATATCCATCCACACACATACTGTTGCTTGTTGCTTCACAAGAACATCTTTATTTGTACAAATAAGATCACAGGGAATAATTTCCAAACTTGTTATTTCCAAACAGGGTAAAGCAGGCTTCTTTTATCAGTGCTTGGGATGAATGTTCAGAGGGGGATTTTAACATTACAGTGAGGCTAAGTTAACTTTGGCACTTCTGGCACTTTCTGATTCCTCTAAAATGTTTGTTTGTTTGTTTGTTTGTTTATTTTTGTTCTAGCAATGTGCTAGTTTCTAAAAGGTAAGATTGACAGTTAAACAAAAGCTTCTAGGAGTTTCTGAGTTCAGGAGGTTAGTCCTAAATTCAGCGAGTCAGGTTGGTGACAATATTCCCCAGACTTTTGTCTATACAAATTAGAAAGCAACTATTTATTTTGGAGTGTATTGTACCTCCTCATGGGTCTTAACTTTGTACTTTGTCTTTAGGGCCCTGATGGAACTGAGTCTAGTTATATGCTTAGAAGAAAAGAAGGACTGTAGGATGGATCCTGAAGAGAAACAGAATTGTCTTACAAGGCAACTGCTCCAGGGAAGGTCATTAGAGTTTATTCAGGGAATGTAAATTTAATGCCCTCAGATGGAGGAGGAGAGGGGACTTCTATTAATAATGGGTTGCTTGCTTCTACTGAGGATAGAGTGGCTGCTTCGACTGGCAAGGAAGACTCATCAGAATTTAAGGGCTCGATTCCCTAGTACTATCATGTCTTTCAAACATCCCATTCCAATATTCAGGATCTTCATCCTTCCCAGTCGTTGTCCTTTTTTGAACAGTAAGACATCTTCAAGGCTGGGAATTTATTTTGAGTGGTAATTCCCCAATTTGCAGAATAAGTTTCTGAGTTTGAAGTTTGTCAATCTCTGCCCTGTGCCTATAAGAGTTCAGGGTTTATTTTAAGGCAGATATAGAAGATTTCATGTCATTTATGTGGTTTTCTAGCTGGGAATTTAAATCTTGGCTTCATTCTTTTTTTCCCCACTTTGTCCAGTGACATTAGGAGCAACCAGACAATTTCATTATACTTATTAGTTTGACAAATATATTTTAAAATATTGTCATCAAGATTCTTGCTTCTTATAAATATTTGATTGCAAGTATCCAATGGAAAAATTTTGCATATTTCTATTGTCGGATCATGCCATGGACTATCATTGGTCACTTCACAACTAGAAACAGAATTAGCAGTGCTTTAAGAACTAATCAGATTAATGACACAATTCAAGAAACACCAGAATTAATTTAGAAAATTCTTTCTGTGTGTACAAGCTTAAAAGGGAAAATCACTCCTTTTCTGCTCCCTACATCTCAGTGTTTCTACTGAGTCCACGCATGGTGCCTACTTTTTAATAAAAATTTTATCATTAAGTCAAAATGCTAGCAAGTTAAGATTAAATTTTCCACATTGACTTTTTATAAATTGTTTACAAATTGAAATATAACATTAATATAGAAAATTCAAAATCTAACAATTGTTCACTTTAATGACATCGCAAAATGAACACTACTGTTTAACCACAATTCAGGTTGTTAAGAAAATTAAAACAGCACAGAATTACCATTGTCCTCCTTACTAAAATCTTTCTTTCCCTCTAAAAATAACCATTAGTTTAAACTTGTGTAGTTTTTTTTCTTTTAAATTAAATTTCTTTGAGAAGACTTAATATTCACATACAACTGTAGGAAATATTACAGAGATAATGTTCACCCTGTACTTAGTTTCTCCCAGTGATAATATCTTAAAAACCTATAGTTTTATATCACAACCAATATATTAACATTAATAAATGCATATATAGTTGGATATTGCCAATTTTTTCCATAGGTATTTTACTATATTTCACTTTCACTTGCAGTGTCTGAGAGCACTAGTGTCCATTACTGCCTCACTAAAATAGTTTTGTCAAGTGTTTGAATATTTCCAAAGAAAGAGTTCAGAGGTGGCACATCAATGTAATTAAATTTGCTTTTCTCTTACTGTGAATAATGCAGGTTTATTTTTCATGGGTTTAAGAGTCATTTGTATACTATGATATGAACTGCTATTCATTTTTTTGTCCTTGGATCCTCTCAACTTTTGAGAATCATGCACACACATACACACACCCCCCACACATATGTGTAATAGAGAATCATATATATATGCATATAATGTATATATATGTGTATATATAATATAAATATGTACATATAATATATAATCATATATATATACACATATGTAAGGAACAAATATACATGGAACATTGGCTTTTAAAGAAAATTTGTGACATATATTGCAAATAGTTTTTCCAGCTCATTTATTGTTTAATTTTTGACATTGCTTATGGTTTTCTTTCACTATGAACTCTTTTTAAAAGTTGTAATTATTTTGTTAATCTTTTATTTTTTTTTAATTTTTTTTAACGTTTATTTATTTATTTATTTTTTGAGACAGAGAGAGACACACCATGAATGGGGGAGGGTCAGAGAGAGAGGGAGACACAGAAACCAAAACAGGCTCCAGGCTCTGAGCTGTTGGCACATGGCCCAATGCCGGGCTGGAACTCACAGACCAGGAGATCACGACCTGAGCCGGAGTCGGAAGCTCAACCAACTGAGCCACCCAGGTGCCCCTCTTTTTTTTTTTTTTTTCATCTCAACGTTGAATCATAGTTGGAAGTTTTCCCTACATGCAGATGCTAATTAATTGATGTTTTAAATTAAGATATTTATGTTTTTAATAATTAAACCTTTTACCAATACTAAAATTTTCTAGTGTTTGAGTTGTGAATCAAGTGTTATCATTTGCAAACACTATCAAAATATCTCAACTTAGCCTATTTAACATTTTAACAGATACTGGATTTCCTGATGTATTTGTTTCTGTTTCTAGACTTTATATTTTGTTGCCCTGACCTATTTATGTACCAGTACACTGTTTTAATTATAGAGGTCTGATAAATATTTCAATATGAAGAGAATATTTGCCCTCTCATTGGCCTTTTTATTAGATGTCTTTTATTATGTGTAAATATTTTTTTTTTTTATATGGCCTCTAAAATTATTATGCCATTTCTGGAAGAATGAAAAACTTGTTTGTATTTATATGTGAATCACACTAAATTTGCATATTTATATGAAATAGGTTAGCAGTTTTAAACTTCTAAACCATCCTTTCCAAGAAAGGACAATGTCTTCTTATTTACTCAGATGTATCTTTTAGGATTATTTTCTTACTTTTATCTATAATATTTTTATTGAGGTATAAAATAATTTGTGCAAAAACATGTAGTAAGTAAGGTGTGTTGAGTAAAGAAATTTCAATTGCATAGCTTGCTGAATTTTTATAAATATAGATAGTATAGACCAATGCACCCACCACTACCATTTCCATGAAGAAAAGAACATTTGCATCCCTCTACATGGTTCAGTCGTGTTTCTTGACAATCAACATCATGTTCCATTTCCTGTGATAACTACCACTCTGGCTTCTGTCATTAAAAATTGGCATTTTTCCAAAGAAATTTTTCCTTGTTGACACTTTTGAAGAGTAATGGTCAAGTATTTCATAGAATGTCCTTCAAACTGAACTTGTCTGATATTTTCTCATAATTATACTGTGGTTAAGGACATTTATTTTTGGAAGAATATCAGAGTTTATATGCTCTTATTGCATCCCATCAGAAGTACATGGTATAAATATAACTAATTATGAGTGATGTTCACCGTGATTATTTGGTTATAGCAGTATCTGCCAAATTTCTCCATTCTAAGATTACTATTCTTACAATTCTATACTCTGTTCACTAGAAGCAAGTCACTATGTACATCCCACTATTACATCCCCTAAAGTAGTTAGGTTCTGCCTTTTCCCCTATCTTCCCTGTAATATTATCATGGATATGGTAAATTTTATTCCTGGAGGAATAGCTTGAAAATGTGTGTGAATCTCCCTATGTCTGAGGTCTATATAGGTTTCATATTCACCCGATATTTTAGTAAGTCATTAACAATTTCCAGCTGAATCTTCATACAAGCATTGTTCATATAAGCTTATATTGCATGGCAGGCCATCTTTCCCATATAATCATAGTTTGGGTGCTATTTCTTCCTAGAAGCATCATTTTTCTCCTCTCTTTCTGGAATTAACATGACACATAAATTTGTGGCTATATCCATTTCAATTTTGTACTCTTTCTATATTTTCTGATCTTGTATTACTCTGAAACTTATTCTAGATAGTTCTTCAATTGTATATATTTGTTTCCTAATGTTTTCTACAGTTCTGCTTAACTTTCTGTTAAACCTATGATTGAATCTTAAATTCAGTTATTTTGCATGGTATATTTTAACTCTAGAATTTCTATTATTTTTCTTACAGTTTTCATTTTTCTCTAATAGTTATGAGGATATTACAATTTTCTATTTATGTTATGAAAAAGTTATTCTAAAATTATTATCTGGTAATAGGTCATTCCTGTTTTTTGTTTGCTTGTTTGTTTACTAATTTTTGGTTTTATATTGTCTTCTTAGCTGACTTGGTATTTCTAGTGAGTTTTAGACAGTACATATAAAATGTAGATATATTTTATACTTTTAATTAAAGTCAAAGTATCCAATCACCCTACATACACTTAGGAAAGAAAATTATTTGAATATATGTTCAATCCCAGGCAGACTCAGTTCATTTGGATTTTATTCTTAATCCTAGATTATACTCCTCTAGGCTCTTGCAAGAAAACCTGTGATTTTAACAGAATCACTCAACTTTGGTGGGCCCTGAACTCTATTTAGTGTCTGTCTCATGAATCTGCAAAGCATTTTTTTTTTCTTCTCATCTTCTGTGTTACTGTTTTAGGAATTACAAAACTTCTTTTTTTTTTTTTAATTTTTTTTTAATGTTTATTTATTTTTGAGACAAGGAGAGACAGCATGAACGGGGGAGGGTCAGAGAGAGAGGGAGACACAGAATCCGAAACAGGCTCCAGGCTCTGAGCTGTCAGCGCAGAGCCCGATGCGGGGCTCGAACTCACGGACGGCGAGATCATGACCTGAGCCGAAGTCTGCCGCTTAACGACTGAGCCGCCCAGGGGCCCCAGGAATTACAAAACTTCTTAAAGATTAAAGCAGCCCCAGATCTGGTTATTGCTCTAAATGTATTTCCTTGTTTTTCATGAATCAATTTTTCACTCATTTGACAAATGTCTGATGCCAAAACATATATATTTATTTTTGCTTTTGCCCATTTTTTTATTGTTCACAACAGAAGAGTTATTGCAAAAGTCATCCACTCTGCTGTTTTCACAAGTAGAATTTTTTTTGGGCTCACTTTACATATATATATACTTTTTTTTTTTAAGCTGAGCAGATATTTTTTAAAAATACTTGAATAGGTTCAAAAGTTTACAAGTTGAAAGTTTCTATCCAGATGAAATAGTGATGCCCACCATACAATAATAAAGGAAAAAATGGCTTCTATAATTCCAATACAAAAGACGAGCAATGCTTAAATAGTAATACAACTGAAATATAGGTACATAACATTGTAATTAACTCAAGAAAAACAATGAACCAGTTGGCAAAATAACACCAAAACCTACCATATGCTAAGATGATTTCTATTTTTTTAAAGATGTGAACTATACATTCATGAAATTAGTTTTAATTATAGGGGCACCTAGCTGGCTCAGTCACCTGAGCTCAGACTCCTGATTTCTGTGGGATTGGGCTTCACATTGAACCCTGTTTTGAGCCTCTGTGTCCACACTCAGTGTGGAGCCTGCTTAAGATTCTCTCTCTCCCCTGCTTGCACTTTATATATCTCTAAATATACAACAAAAACAAAAACAAAATTTAATTATATTTTAATAAAAATATGGAATACATCATATATGTGCAGTAGATTTTTGCTCCATTTCAAATGTTTCCAAATTACTGGCTTTAATCTTTATAGTTCAAAGGGAGAAATAATGTATATATTAATGACATTAATTTAATATCAAATGAATATTATTATGAAATTAATATTATGTGTTATGAGCTATATGTTCACACTCTCATCTTGGCATCTGAACTTCACTTATTGAAAAAAGATTTTTTCTCTTTTTCTTTAATAGGAAATCCTTATACTTCAAAAATTCTGAAGTACTAAGTCATTTATATTGCATGATTTTATTCTTGTCTTATTTTATAATGGACAGACGTTAATGTCACACAAGAAAAATTCTCTTGACTGGGAAGGAGACAATAGAGACACCCAGAGAGAAAAAACATGAATAGGGGAAGGGAAGAGAGAGAGGGAGAGAAAATCCCAAGCAGGCTCTGCACCATCAGCAAATAAGACCAAGTCCAATATAAAATCTTTGTAAATAAAAATATTATTTTGCAAACATTATTACCAACATGTTTATCAATATATATTTTGATTTTTATAAAGCAGTTTACCTTAACATTAAACTAAACTCATATATATGATATATATATACTTCTTAGGGCAGGTAAAACACACATAAGACTATTCTTTAACACACAGGAAAAAAGTACTTGTATCTACTTCTTTACAAATTTTAAAATGTTTAAAAATACTTGCTCTATGTTAGTACCTATAATCCATTCATTCATCAGAGTGTGCCTTGAGGCAAGACCTTAGGGAAAAACAATCTCATTCAATGCATTAGATAAAGAAGCAAAGTGCAATTAATATTCAAAACTATGTATTTCTACAGAATATACTTAAAGTTGCTCAGTGATTAAATCTGAAATATCATGGTATATGCTTTAAATAATCAGCAAGAGAATGACTATATTTATATTTCTACATATGCACATTATTGACATATATGTATGTGTAAATTCATGGAGATTACTTTGAATATATCAAATTTTAAATTGTTTGACAATGCATAAATTTGAATGTATTAAAGTAGAATCACTAATATTTACTCAATGCATTTGAAATAATTATGGATCTTAAAATTTCAGTTATCATATTAGTTATGTTTTCTTAATGTACACAGCAGATATTGGATACTATGTCAAAATTAAAAAAGTAAATAATGAAAAGAAAATAAGTGGTAAGTATGAGTTTAGAAGGGGTCTCTATTTATAAATATGTATGTTGGAGATCACTTATCAGTAAAAACCTGTTATTTTTTAAAATGCTAAATATTATAGATGAACCATATTTTACTCATTTATTTCTCCCTGTTGACCCAAAGGTAGGAAAAAAAAAATAATTACAAAAAATGATGATGTGAAAAGGCAAGTACTTATTTAGTGTGATTTAGCACAATGGATTCATAAAAGTAGATTTACTTTTCCTTAGTAAAAATTATGTCCATTTTAATTTCTGAAAAAAAATACCACCACATTTCACTTCCAAAGTCATTTATGCATGTCTTCCCTGGAATAGTGTTTACAAAAGTACTCATTTCATGGCATGTTTTATAACAAGAAGTACTATGCCCACTTTATTTTTTGCCAGACTGATAAGAATGGAATAGAATTGTGCTCTTAATTTAATTACACATCACCATGTTGCAAGAAAAAAAATAGGACCTTTTCCTACGTAAATATTTGGTTTTGGTTTATGGTCTTATAAGACTTGCTTGTTCATATTGTCTATTTTTTTCTTTAGAACAACTCAGCTTAATTCTTTACATAAAACTGGATATGGCCAATACCTTCTTTCTTTCTTTTTTTAACGTTTATTCATTTTTGAGAGACAGACAGAGACAGAGCATGAGCGGGGAGGGGCAGAGAGAGGGAGACACAGAATCTGAAGCAGGCTCCAGACTCCAAGCTGTCAGCACAGAGCCCGGTGCGGGGCTTGAACTCACAAACTGAGATCATGACCTGAGCCGAAGTCGCTCGCTCAACCGACTGAGCCACCCAGGCACCCCAATACCTTCTTAATTTAATGTTACCATTTATTACACCTAAGTCTTGTGCTAAATGCTTTATTTCATTTTTACCCTTGCATTTATGAAGTGGAAGTCTTTTTTTCACATTTTAGAAGTGAAAAACATTCTTTAAATTTTTTTTAATGTTTACTTTATTTTTGAGAGAGACACAGAGTGTGATTGGGGGAGGGGCAGAAAGAGAGGGAGACAGACTCTGAAGCAGGCTCCAGGCTCTGAGCTGTCAGCACAGAGCCCAATGCGGGGCTCGAACTCACAAAACGTGAGATCATGACCTGAGCCAAAGTCTGACACCCAACCTACTGAACCAGCCCCGAAGTGAAAAATATTCTTTATGCAAATTATCTAGCATGATATATAATGTATATTTCTATGTTTTTTCAGCTAATTCAAAATAAAAACTATATAAAAAGTATATTTTATTGATAAAATCGAAACAACTCAGTCTCAAAAAATATTTAACGAATTAAGTAATAAAGAAAAGTTTATTCCTACTAAGTCAAACCCAAATATAAAAGTAATTCTTCCATTATAACACACATTAAATCCTGAAATTCACTGATGTTGATGTAAGCTGGCTAATGAGGATCAATGTTAAATGTATAGAGTAGGAAAATCTCATGAAGGAAATGAAACTCTACATTTCTGGGAAGGATAATAGAGATATTACTTGACAGAAAGACAGGCACACAGGCACTAAAAAACACTCTGGGAAAAGCGTAGGGCTAGAAATAGCTAAATTAGATGCTATTTTCACAGCCTAGCTTAAAGTTTACATAACCACACTGAACTTGATCTTATCTTCATTTGAACTTGTGAACTATATCACACACACAAACACACACACATACACACGCAAATATTTTTGTATATAGAATTTTATATGTATATATAATTTCTTTAGCAGAAGTCATTTCGTTCTGTATTTTTTTGTATATAAAGTATCTTTCCCTAATCAAATATTGGGTTAGTTAAAAACAATATTCCAAAATAAGCTCATAGCCAAAATTGTTGATTTAATTTACTTAATGACTGGAAAATAAATATGCAGAGAACAAAGTTGAGAAATAATTCTGGTAGATGAAGAAGTCTGAAGCACTAAGGTTTTTCTCTCCAATTATTTCTTTTCTATCTGGTATTTTTCTAATGTCTCTACATTGATAAAGTTCAAGATTAATTTGAAACAGTTAATTTTAATCTCTGTTGTTGGGTTCTTCAAGTCAGTTGGGAAAAATAAGGTTTTATGAGTGAGCTTTAATAAGATACATAAATATGTCATTTCAAAAATATTGTTTGCAAAAAATGTACAATTATAGAGACAATGGTCTTTATGGCTGCATTTATTTAATGCATATTTATTAATATGCTATTAATGCTATTTATCTGTGATTAATAAAGAACCTTGAGTCACAGAACTTATGTCTTCTTTTTTTTAATATTTGGCTCAAATATAAAGATCATAATTTCTATATACACATTAATGATATTAAGTGGCATCATAAAAATTAAATCTTTGGCAGTCAATCTCCCAATGAATTTACTTTTTTAAGTAAAATTATATATGCGATTAATAATACCAAGACTGTCACAATTTAGTCTCATTTTTGTAGCTTTTTCTTCTCATGAGAACTTCCAGATAAATCAACCCATCAAAATTACAGTGTATTGATATGTTGTAATGGCAAAATTACACTATAACTTAAATTGCATGTGATTAGACCATGGATCTTGATATATAACTACTAAAAATCAAAACCACTTATGGACTATCAAGATGTTATTAAAAGCTACAATGTACATGACCAGAAATTATAGAGCTCTGTGACTCCAAGAAAATGATATTAAAAGATCTGCTTGTGGTAATATTTGTATAATTTTATACAGTTCAGAGTTGAAAAGTAGCTGCAATGATACCATTCCAAAAACACTTTAGGGAAAGTTTAGGAAGCACTATACCAATTACTTTTACATTTCGCCATGGTCAAATTCTTGGCAACTCTTATAGGGAAATATTTGGAAAAATATCCCTTGATGTAAGCTTGTGTATACTGTCTCAAATAACGAAGGATAGACCTTATTAATGTATTTGAAATCTTTAGAGCTTCTATTGCCTCTGAATCTCCAAAAAATATTTGTCTTTTTTCTTTTAATTCCAGTATAGTTAATATACAGTGTTATATTAGTTTCAAGCATACAATATAGTGATTCAGCAATTGCATATTTTATTCTGTGCTCATCATGATGAGTATTTTTAAACCCTTTACCTACTTCACCCATCCCACTGCACACCTCTCCTCTGGTAACCATCAATCTGTTCTAATATTCAGTATGTTCTTTATAGTTAAAAGACAGGGTTTTGGTTTCTCTCATTTTTTTTCTTTGCTTGTTTTTAAGTTCCACATGAGTGAAATCAAAGTATTTGTCTTTTTCTAACTTACTTCACTTAGCATTATATTTGTTAGTTCTATCCATGTTGTTGCAAATGGATAATGTCTTTATCCATTCATCTATAATGAGCATTGTGCTGCTTCCATAATTTGGCCGTGGTAAATAATGCTGTAATAAACTATTTTCAAGTTAATGTTTTCAAGATATTTGTGTAAATACCCGGTAGCGGAATTACTAGATCATATGGTAGTTCTATTTGCTTTCCCCTTTCCTCTCTTCCTTTCTCCCTCCCTCCCTCTCTCTCTCTCTCTCTCTTTCTTTCTTTTTACTTAACAGTGAAGCATTGGTTTCAGGATTAGAGTTCAGTGATTCATCATTTACATATAGCATCCAGTGATCATCACAAGTGCCCTCCTTAATACCCATCACTAATTTAGCCCATCTCCCACCAACCTTCTCTCCCTCAACCCTCAGTTTGTTCTCTATCATTAAGAGTCTCTTTTGGTTTTTTTCCATCTCTTCTCTTTTTCTTCTCCTTCCCATATGTTTATCTGTTTTATTTCTTAAATTACACATATGAGTGAAATATTATGGTATTATATATATATAGTTCTACTATATATATATATATATATATATATATATATATATATAGCTCTACTATATATATATATAGCTCTATTATATATATATATATAGTTCTATTTTAGTTTTAAAAAAAATATTTTTATCTTTTATTTATTTTTGAGAGAGAGAAAGACAGAGTACGATCAGCAGAGGGGCAAAGAGAGAGGGAGACACAGAATCCAAAGCATGCTGAAGGCTCCAAACTGTCAGCTCAGAGCCTGATGCAGGTCTCAAACTCATGAACCATGAGATCATAACCTCACCTGAAGTCAGACACTCAACTGACTGAGACACCCAGGCACCCCGCTATTTTTAGTTTTTTTGTGGAACCTCCATACTGTTCTCCAGAGTGGGTAATGACCATCTGTGTATCTTCTTTGGAGAAATGTGTGCTCATGTCTTCTGCCCCCCCCCTTTTTTTTTTAATTGAAACACCCTTACATCCCAGGAATAAATGCCACTTGATAATGGTGAATGATTCTTTAAATTTTTTTTTTTATTCAGTTTGCTAATATTTATTGAGGATTTTTGCACCTGTGTTCATCAGAGTTATTGGCCTGGAATTCTCTTTTCCTGGAGTGTCTTTATTTGGTTGTAGCATCAAGGTCATGCTGGTCTCATAGAATGCATTTCAAAGTATTCCTTCCTGTTTGATTAATTAATTAATTAATTTATTTATTTATTTTGAATAGTTTGAGAATAATAGGTATCACCTCTTCTTTAAATGATTGGTAGAATTTACCTGTGAAGCTGTCTGATCCTGTTTTGTTTGTTGAGATTTTTTGATTACTGATTCAATTTCATTGCTGGTAATTTGTCTGTTCAATTTTTTTTTATTTCTTCTTGCTCAGCATTAGAAGGTTATATATTTCTAGGAATTTATTCATTTCTTCTAGGTTCTCCAAATTGTTGGCATGTAATTTTTCAGGACATTATTTTACAATCTTTGTATTCTTGTGGTGGCTGTTATTTCTCCTACTTCATTCCTGATTTTGTTTGAGTCCTCTGTTGAATCTCTCTAAAAGTTTGCCAATTTTGTCAATTTTTTCAAAGAATCAACTCCTTGTTTTCCTGATCTGTTTACTAGGGTTTGTTTGTTTTTTGTTCGTGCTGTTTGTTTTGTAGTTTCTGTATTCTTTACTTCTGCTCTAATCTTTATTCTTCCCTTTTTTTTGCTGCTAGTTTTAGGTTCTGTTTGTTCTTTTTTAGCTCCTCTAGTTGTAAAACTTGGTTGTTTATTTGAGATTTTTCTTGCTTCTTAAAATAGGTCTGTATTGCTAGAAACATCCCTCATAGAACAGGTTTTGCTACATACCAAAGAATTTGGACAATTATGTTTTCATTTTCGTTTGTCCTCATGCATTTTTAAAGTTTCCTCTTTGATGTCATGGTTGAGTAGCATGTTTAGTAGCATGTTATTTAACCTCCATGTTTTGGAGTATTTCCAGACTTTTTTCTTGTGATTGATCTCTTGTTTCCTAGTATTGTGGTCAGAAAAGATGCCTGGTATAACTTGAATTTGTTGAGAATTGTTTTGTGGCTTAATATGTGATCTATTCTGGAGAATGTTCCATGTACACTTGAGAAAAACATGTATTCTGCTGTTTTAGGATACAGTGTTCTGAATATATCTGTTAGACTCATCTGGTCCCATGTGTCATTCAAGGTCTCTGTGTCCTTGTTGATTTTCTGTTTGGATGATCTACACATTGATATAAGTAGGGCTATAAAGACCCTTACTATTATTGAATTCTTATTGATTGCTTTCTTAATGTTTGTTATTAGCTGCTTTATGTATTTGGGTGCTTTCATGTTGGGTGCATAAATATTTATAAATGTTATATTTTCTTGTTGAACTGTTCCCTTTATGATTATATAGTGCCCTTTTTTGTCTTGTGTTGCTATCTTTCTTTTAAAGTCTATTCATCCATTATTAGTATTGCTACTATGATCTTTTCACTTACATTTACATGCAAATGCTTTTCTGTCCCTTCACTTTCAATCTACATGTGTCTTTAGGTCTGAAATGAGTCACCAGTAGACAGGATAAGGATGGATCATGTTTTTTGATTTGTTTTGTTTTCAGTCTGTCACCCCATATCTTTTTTTCACATTTATTTATTTTGAGAGTGAGAGAGAGAGAGCAGGAAAGAGACAGAGAGAGAGGGAGAGAGAAGGAATCCCAGCAGTCTCCACACTGTCAACATGAAGCCAGATATGGGGCTTAAACTCATGAACCATGAAATCGTGACCTGAGCTAAAATCAAGAGTCAGATACTTAACCCACTGAGCCAACCAGGTACCCCTGTCACTCCATATCTTTTTTTTTTTAAGTTTTATTTTCTCTTCTTTTTTTATCTTCTTTTTTCTTTTTTTTTTTTTTTATTTACATCCAAATTAGTTAGCATATAGTGCAACAATGATTTCAGGAGTACATTCCTTAGTGCCCCCTACCCATTTAGCCCACCCCCCTCCCAAAACCCCTCCCATAACCCTCAGTTTGTTCTCCATATTTATGAGTCGTTTCTGTTTTGTCCCCCTCCTGTTTTTATATTACATCTGTTTCCCTTCCCTTATGTTCATCTGTTTTGTCTCTTAAAGTCCTCATAGGAGTGAAGGCATATGATTTTTGTCTTTCTCTGACTGACTAATTTCACTTAGCTTAATACCCTCCAGTTTCATCCATGTAGTTGCAAATGGCAAGATTCCATTCTTTTTGATTGCCCAGTAATACTCCATTGTGTGTGTGTGTGTGCATATATATATATGTATATGTATATATACATATGTATGTATATATACCACATCTTCTTTATCTATTCATCCGTCGATGGACATTTGGGCTCTTTCCGTACTTTGGCTATTGTTGATAGTGCTGCTATAAACATGGGGGCGCATGTATCCCTTTGAAACAGCACACCTGTATTCCGTGGATAAATGCCTAGAAGTGCAATTGCTGGGTCGTAGGTAGTTCTATTTTTAGTTTTTTGAGGAATCTCCACACTGTTTTCCAGAGTGGCTGCACCAGTTTGCATTCCCACCAACAATGCAAAAGAGATCTCTTTCTCCACATCCTCATCAACATTGGTTGTTGCCCGAGTTGTTAGTGTTAGCCATTTTGACAGGTGTAAGGTGGTACTCACTGTGGTTTTGATTTGTATTTCCCCGATGATGAGTATTTTTCATGTGTTGGTTGGCCATCTGGATGTCTTCTTTAGAGAAGTGTCTTCTTTAGAGAAGTGTCTATTCATGTTTTCTGCCCATTTCTTCACTGGGTTATTTGTTTTTCGGGTGTGGAGTTTGGTGAGCTCTTTATAGATTTTGGATACTAGCCCTTTGTCCGATATGTCATTTGCAAATATCTTTTCCCATTCCATTGGTTGCCTTTTAGTTTTGTTGGTTGTTTCCTTTGCGGTGCAGAAGCTTTTTATCTTCATAAGGTCCCAGTAATTCACTTTTGCTTTTAATTCCCTTGCCTTTGGGGATGTGTCGAGTAAGAGATTGCTACGGCTGAGGTCAGAGAGGTCTTTTCCTGCTTTCTCCTCTAAGGTTTTGATAGTTTCCTGTCTCACATTCAGGTCCTTTACCCATTTTGAGTTTATTTTTGTGAATGGTGTGAGAAAGTGGTCTAGTTTCAACCGTCTGCATGTTGCTGTCCAGTTCTCCCAGCACCATTTGTTAAAGAGACTGTCTTTTTTCCATTGGATGTTCTTTCCTGCTTTGTCAAAGATGAGTTGGCCATACGTTTGTGGGTCTAGTTGTGGGGTTTCTATTCTATTCCATTGGTCTATGTGTCTGTTTTTGTGCCAATACCATGCTGTCTTGATGATTACAGCTTTGTAGTAGAGGCTGAAGTCTGGGATTGTGGTGCCTCCCACTTTGGTCTTCTTCAAAATTCCTTTGGCTATTCGGGGCCTTTTGTGTTTACATACAAATTTTAGGATTGCTTGTTCTAGCTTTGAGAAGAATGCTGGTGCAATTTTGATTGGGATTGCATTGAATGTGCAGATAGCTTTGGGTAGTATTGACATTTTGACAATATTTATTTTTCCAATCCATGAGCACGGAATGTTTTTCCATTTCTTTATATCTTCTTCAATTACCTTCATAAGCTTTCTACAGTTTTCAGCATACAGATCTTTTACATCTTTGGTTAAGTTTATTCCTGGGTATTTTATGCTTCTTGCTGCAATTGTGAATGGGATCAGTTTCTTTGTCTTTCTGTTGCTTCATTATTAGTGTATAAGAATGCAACTGATTTATGTACATTGATTTTGTATCCTACACCTTTGCTGAATTCAGGTATCAGTTTTAGCAGACTTTTGGTGGAGTCTATCGGGTTTTCCATGTATCATATCATGTCATCTGCAAAAAGTGAAAGCTTGACTTCATCTTTGCCAATTTTGATGCCTTTGATTTCCTCTTGTTGTCTGGTTGTTGATGCTAGCACTTCCAACACTATGTTAAACAACAGCGGTGTGAGTGGAGATCCCTGTCGTGTTCCTGATCTCAGGGAGAAAGCTCTCAGTTTTTCCCCATTGAGGATAATATTAGCTGTGGGCTTTTCATAAATGGCTTTTATGATGTTTAAGTATGTTCCTTCTATCCCGACTTTCTCGAGGGTTTTTACTAAGAAATGTTGTTGAATTTTGTCAAATGCTTTTTCTGCATCGATTGACAGGATCATATGGTTCTTATCTTTTCTTTTATTAATGTGATGTATCACATTGATTGATTTGCGAATGTTGAACCAGCCCTGCATACCAGGAATGAATCCCACTTGATCATAGTGAAAAAATTCTTTTTATATGCTGTTGAATTTGATTTGCTAATATCTTTTTGAGAATTTTTGCATCTATATTCATCAGGGATATTGGCCTGTAGTTCTCTTTTTTTTTTTTTTTTCCTGGGTCTCTGTCTGGTTTGGAAATCAAAGTAATGCTGGTTTCATAGAATGAGTCTGGAAGTTTTCCTTCCCTTTCTATTTTTTGGAACAGCTTGAGAAGGATAAGTATTACCTCTGCTTTAAATGTCTGGTAGAATTCCCCTGGGAAGCCATCTGGTCCTGGACTCTTATTTGTTGGGAGATTTTTGATAACTGATTAAATTTTTGCTGATTATGGGTCTGTTCTAGTTTTCTATTTCTTCCTGTTTGAGTTTTGGAAGTGTTTGGGTGCTTACGAATTTGTCCATTTCTTCCAGGTTGTCCAGTTTGTTGGCATATAATTTTTCATAGTATTCCCTGATAATTGCTTGTATTTCTGAGGGATTGGTTGTAATAATTCCATTTTCATTCATGATTTTATCTATTTGGGTCATCTCTCTCTTCTTTGTGAGAAGCCTGGCTAGAGGTTTATCAATTCTGTTTATTTTTTCAAAAAACCAACTCTTGGTTTCATTGATCTGCTCTACAGTTTTTTTAGATTCTATATTGTTTATTTCTGCTCTAATCTTTATTATGTCTCTTCTTCTGCTGGGTTTAGGGTGTCTTTGCTGTTCTGCTTTTATTTCATTTAGGTGTGTTGTTAGATTTTGTATTTGGGACTTTTCTTGTTCCTTGAGAGAGGCCTGGATTGCAATGTATTTTCCTCTCAGGACTGCTTTCGCTGCGTCCCAAAGAGTTTGGATTGTTGTATTTTCATTTTCATTTGTTTCCATATATATTTTTAAATTTCTTCTCTAATTGCCTGTTTGACTCATTCATTCTTTAGTAGGGTGTTCTTTAACCTCCATGCTTTTGGAGGTTTTTTCAGACTTTTTCCTGTGTCTGCCAAACATTTAAGGAAGCGTGAACTCTTATTCTCTTGAAACTGATCCAGAAAAAACCTCCATATCTTTTTATTAGAGATATTATTCCATTTACATTCAACATAATTATTGATAGGTATGTATTGATTATCATATCGTTACTTGTTTTATGGTTGTTCTTTTTTTGTTCCTTTGTTCTCTTGCTGTCTTTTCTCATGGTTTGCTTGCCTTCTTTAGTGCTGTATGTGAATTCATTCTTCTTTTTCTTTTTCTTTTTTTGCATATATACTACTGGTATATTATTTGTGGTTACCATTAAGTTATTACATAACACCTTATGCATATAGTAGTCTATATTAAGTTGACAGTTTCTTAAGTGTGAACCCATTTTTGCTTCTATTCCCAGCACATATTATATATATATGATGTCATGCGTAGTATCCTTTTATGTTGTGAATCCATTAACCCATGAACTTATTTTTTATAGATATACTTATTTTTACTGTCACTATTTTTACTGTTTTAATTTTTCCTACTTTTCTTTCTCCTACTTATGGTCTTTCCTGTTCACTCCAAAGGTTTCTTTAACATTTCTTATAGGGCTGGTTTAGATAGCCCTTTAACTTCTAGTTGTCTCGGAAACTCTTTATGTCCCCTCCTATTCTGAATGATAGCCTTCCTGGTTACAGTATTTTTGGCTGTGAGTTTTTTGTTTGTTTGTTTTGTTTCTGTTTTTAGCACTTTGAACATATCATGACACTCCCTTCTGGACTAGGAAGTTCCTTCTGAAAAATCAGCTGATAGCTTGATGGGGTTTCCTTTGTATGTCACTGTTTTCTCTTTCTTGTTCCTTTTCTAATTATCTATTTATCACTATTTTTTGCCAGTTTTATTACTATGTGTCTTGGTGTGGGCTTCTTTGTGTTGATTTTGTTGGGGGATCTCTGTGTCTCCTGGATCTGGATGTCTTTTTCATCCCCAGATTTGTGAAAGTTTTCTTCTATTATTTCCTCAAATATATTTTCTGCCCCCTTTTCTTTGTCTTCTCTTGGGATGACTATACTGTGAATGTTACTATGCTTGATTGTGTAGCTGAGTTCCATAAATCTATTTTTATTTTTTATTACTTTAACTCTCTCCTGTTTAGCTTGATTGCTTTCCATTACTGTCTTCCAGGTCACTATCTGTTCTACTCTTTTTAGTCTAATATTTATTTTATCTAATATTTTAAATTTTATTTATTGAGTTCTTCATTTTTAATTTGTTCCTTACTGGTTTTCTATCTCTTTGTTGAGGGTCTCACTGAGGTCTTTGACTCTTTTCTCTATTGCAGTGAGTATCTTTATAACCATTAACTTAAATTTTCTATCAGGCCTATTACCAATGTCTGTTTAGTTTACCTCATTTGTTGTGACTTTATCCTGTTCTTTCATTTGGGACATAGTGCTTTGTGTCCTAATTTTGTGTAAATTTCTGTGTCTGTTTCTATGTGTTAGGAAAGTCAGCTTAATCATCCACTTGTGAAAGTAGTGCTCTTATGAAGAAGACATCTGCAACGCCTTGCAGTGTCATGTCCCCTGTTAACCAGAACCTGGTTCTTCAGGGGTGCTTACTGTATGTGTTGTGTACAAACTGTTGTGGCCAACCAACTTTTGCCTTCAGTCCAGTAATTGGCAATGTCTCTCTTTGCTTGTTGTGGGCGGGGTTTGGTCCCTATGTTGTTAGGTGGCCAATCTGGGGCTGCCTTGGACTTTGGTTGAGTCAGAACAGGCATTTTCCAGAGATACAGAAATACAGACTTGCAGGAAAATGCATGGGTGTGTTGCCAATGGCAAGAGTCCTTGCCAATGGGAAGGGACCTGCAGCTGCTGGGGACCTAAGGAGGCAATGTTAAAGGTGGCAGATCCAGAGAAGTACGTAGTGGTGAGATGTGTGGTGTTAGCAAAGTTTGCACTGATATAATGAGACAGGGGTCCTGCAGTCACAGGAGTTTGAGTTTGATGCGATGATCTGCAGTATGTGCAGGAGTAGGATCCCCAATGTTTGTAAGGGTCTGCTGTGGGAGGGGACCTGGACCCAAGGCGTGGCTGTAGAGGCCATGTCCATAGGAGAATGTGTGAGCAGAATGTGCTGTTAGAAAGTCAGGTAGCCAGTGCTGGCTCTGGGCTGGCTTCCACGGCTATCCCATGGCTATTCATGCTGGGGAACAGGGGGAAATTGTACCTACCAATGCCTTTGTTCCTGGGGAAGTCTCCCAAGGATCCCTGCCCCTCCAGCACATGCTGTGAGATTAGTAAATAAATATCTTCCACATGTACCTCAGACAATTTTCAAATTGGTGCTTCTATGCAGTATCTCTGGGATGTTATTGTGTTGTCCCTTTGATGGTGGGGACTCAGTTTCCTCTGACCCTCCTGGCTCTCACAGAGCCAAGTCTGCTGATTTTTAAAGTTACAGGTTTTAAGTGTTGCTGACTCTCAGAACTAATAAAATTCAGCCCCTCTGGTTCTCAAAGCAAAATGTCATGGAGATTCATTTTCCCTAAGTGGGCTTCCTAGTGTTAGAGTCTTTTTCTTTCCGCTCTTCACAGTTGCCGTGTTCCTATCTCCAACAGACAGTCCAGTGGACCCTTTAGCTCTGGAAGCTGTCTTTGCCCTTCCTACCCTGTTTGATGTGGCCCCTTTTCTATATTTAGCTGTGGAGAGTTTATTTTGCCAGTCTTTGGATCATTTTCTGGGTTATCTACAGTCATGTGGGTGTTATCAAATTGTATCCATGGGATAAGGTGAGCTTAGGATCTTCTGACTTTGCCGTCTTCCTTTAAAGTCAAAATATCTTTCTTGACAATGAGAAAAATTAGAGTTTAAAAGCAAATTCCTAATGGCGTTGAGATGGCTCAGTGGGTTGAACATCCAACTCTTGATTTCAGTTTAGGTCATGACTTCAGGGTCCTGGGATCGACCCCTGTATCAGATTCTACACTGGGTGTGGAGTCTCCTTGAGATTCACTTTATTACTCTCTCTCTGCCTCTCCCCAGGTCTCTCTCTCCCTCTGTCTTCTGCAGAAACATTTTAAAAAGCTTAAAACTAAAAATAAAAGTGAATTTCTGGAAGATTATATGAAAGCAATGGACAATTAATATTTAGTGTTGCATTATTTTCAGCATTTTTCTTCCATTCAAATATATTTTATATGTTAAGACACATTATTAAAATGCTTTTTTTTTATTTTGCAGAATCTAAAAGATATATTAAGGAAATCTCAAGTGGCAAACAATAAAGCAGATTCCTTTTATTTTTTAAGGAATATTGAACGCAACATATACTCCTACTTAGCAGTCAAGAATAAATATTCCTTTAGACTTCAGCCAATATTGAAGAAACTAAGTGTGACTGATTATTCATACTCTTTCAGAGAGGGTTATGTAATTGATTAGTGTGGAATAATTTTTCCAATATGTGACATTTTCAGCAATGCTCCTTCTTCAGTGACTGCTTTTCTCTATTCTATAAGGATAAATCATTGAATTATATTGGTATCAAACTTGTAGTGTAGATATTATTACAAGTTACTGTCTCATTACCTATAGTTATTTGCAAATGATAAAGTTGTGAGCTTATACCTGTGAAAAGAAAGGTGAAAATAATGAAGTGATTTATTAAGTTTGGAGTTAACTAGAATTAGAATAGGAAAAAGGCTTTCTTCCTAGAATATTTGTTGTTAAATTAATTATATGGAAAAATGGTAATTTTTGCATACTAATGTTAACACTTGAGATGTAGTATTTCTTAAAAATGTACCTGTCTTCTATTTACTTGCTTATTAAACATTCTTCAGCATTAAAGTACATTCAATTAAATGAATGTTCTAGAGCTGAAGATAAACTTATCTGTTTGTTTACTTATTTATGTGCCTCACCTTCTATTACTTCAAAATTTCCTCTGTTTGTCTGTCTCTCATTCTCTCTTGCTCTCTCCCTCTCTTTCTCTCTCTTTAAACATTTCTACTCCCTTATTTCTATTTTGTTTATGTAACCAACATTATTCTGGAATTTGCCAAAAATAATTTACCAATTTTCACTCTTCTATACACTTTTCATGGTAGAAAACTATATCACTGTTCTGTGCATAGTTACTAAATTCTCTTGATGCATTTAGAGAAAGACATTCAGATTTGGATCTAAAATATATATTACCAAGGTTCCTGCGTGTAGATGGATGAAAGCAGGAGACAGGCTGTCAGTTTTCTATTACACATTGGTAAAGATACCATAGACAGGTCAACACATCATGCTTTATATCTAGTACCACAATTCCAATATTTCAGCAGCAAAAGGCATGATTTGATTAACATCTTCAGTTCACATTACATCCACCTAAAAGTAAAAAAACAAATGCTCTTGTAAGCTAAACTTTTCAAAAGAAGAATCAAATCAGTCAACAATATTTCCTTCTCAGTGAAGTTTTCTTGGTAATAGACTTTGTTATAAAACAAACAATTTAATTGAATTTTTATTAACCAATAGTTTTCCAGTATGTATCCGGCATTGTTAGGTGTTCTGCATACATTATTACTCTAACTATTACACACATGAAAGTTATTATAGTCTCCCTTATACAGATAAGGAAACAGCACCTAAATTAAATCTATATAATTAGTATGTCAGGGTTTGAAAATAATTACATCTCTTTTCCAAAGGACAGCTCCTTTATATTAATTAGAAAAACAAGAAGCATACAGCCTACCAGCTGCCAGGATAAACAATAAAAATTTAAAAATCATGACCTCTCATTTTACTGATTATAATTTTCCAGGTTTCCCTCTACCAGAAGTTAGCAGATATTTTTTCAGCTCTTTAAGAATTGTAAGTACTTAATTGGACAGTGTTATATATCTCCACCTCCCCAGTGATTTATCCAATTTACCATTTTCTGTTATCTCTATTTTTTTTAAATATGAAATTTATTGTCAAAATGGTTTCCATACAACACCCAGTGCTCATCCTAACAGGTACCCTCCTCAATGCCCATCATCCACTTTCCCCTCCCTCCCACCCCCCATCAACCCTCAGTTTATTCTCAGTATTTAAAAGTCTCTTATGGTTTGCTTCCTTCACTCTCTGTAACTTTTCCCCCCCTTCTCCTCCCCCCACCCCCGGTCTTCTGTTGAGTTTCTCAGGATCCACAGAAAAATATGGAACACTTCATGAATTTGCGTGTCATCCTTGCACAGGAGCCATGCTAATCTCTGCATCGTTCCAATTTTAGTATATGTGCTTCCGAAGCAAGCACTGTTCTCTCTAAATGCTATGAATCCTAACTTAAAATAGAGTCATGTTTTATATGCTACAGATAAAAATGCTGTGACTACTGTGGATGGTATGATTTTATATGTGGTGCTATCATAATTCAGCTAAATAATCAAAATAAATATGTGTCTACTCATACCCTTTTAGTGTATAAATTAAAGCTTAGAATTGCTTGGTATGGTGTTCAGAATATATTATGGAATGCATAGTCCTCTAAGATATTTGTTCACTGACTTCATCAAGGAGTTTAAAAATGGGTTATTTCAGGGACTTAGATGTTGTCTCTGTGGGTGGATTAAGAAGAGTTTCATGTATATTGGTAAAACAAAAATGGTAAGTAGTTGCTTTTATATAGATAAATATATATTTCTCTGATTTCCAGAGAGAAAAATAAATATAGTTAAGAGAAAAAAGGAATTTGGGAACTGAGTAATTTGAATACTTTTCTTCATTGATTATATTCTGTACTTAATTACTGATCTCTGTCACTTTTCTTTTCAGAATTAATCAAGAAGAGTATGTAATCCCTACCTTTGGATGAAGTGGCTTAGTCATCATTGAGGTTTCTGTTAAAATGTTTTGTTCATATTCAACAAGACATGGAATATTCTATGCATTTTACTTTGGCAGTCTGTAGATCCATAAACATCAGCATAGATCTCTAAACATCAACAGGACTTGTCCAAGGTAAAATTTTAAAGTCTTAATACATTTATTACATTTTCTATTCATTTTCAATTAAGTTAGTCATTTTCCCTCATAGTTTTATGCATTCTTTTATTTTTAACATTATTTGAAGTAAAAAAGTAAGCATCCGAGATCTTAGAGATCTTTGATACATTTAGAAGAAAACATTTGAGTTTTAAGCTTTCAAAAATGGAAGCTTTTAAGGCTATGTGCCTATAATTGAAATTTTAAGAATAGGAGAATATTCAAGAGTCCCGGAGGCATTTCTGTTGTCCAAAATCCTTATTACACCTGACACAGGCACTGCAGTAACCTGTTACTGCTTTATAGGAGGGAAAAGGAATTGGATGGAAGCAGGGACACACCTATCTCTTATGAAATTATCCCTTCTCTTTTGACTCAGGTGGTAACTTGAGTAATGAAGGTTTGTTTTCTAAAGACTACTGGGCAAAGAAAAAGAGATCATAGAATTGTTGACATTCTACATTAAAGATTTCAAACTTGGATCCTTCCCGTGTTCTCATTCCATTTCCCTACTGTTAACTTTTCTCTCCCCATCGCCTTTCATCCAAAGTTAAGTTTAGTGATCTAGCATCTGTTTTTATTCTGATGTCAACCTTATCATGCCAGGCTGTACAAGAGAGAATTTTGTTCAATAGCTCTTTGTTAAAATACAGGTAGTCTAAAGAGTAAACTAGTACAAGAAATAAGGCAGTCAAGATTTAGGAAGGAGAATGGATGTTGTATGAAAGATTTTCTGTGTGTGTGTGTGTGTGTGTGTGTGTGTGTGCATGTGTGTGTAAGAATAGCAAAGAGAGAAAGAAGGGAAGGATAAAGAGAGAGAGATAATGTTAAAAATTGTATAATGATTAATAGTAGGACATAAATAAGGTTTATTAAGCACTGGCTATGTGCTCAAGGCCATTGAAAGTGGTCATTTATTTATTTATCTATGGTATCAACTATGTTACATAATCATTATAACTATTTCCATTTTACACAAGAATCAAGACATATTCAGTAGGTAAATTTATCTGAATGTATATAATTACTAAAACAAAATATATTGAAATTCAAGTCTGACTCTTGAGAGGTTACCAAATTCACCAGGATGGGTTGTAAGCACTTTTTGAGTTATCCAAAATGACTCTTGGTTACCTTTTTTAAATTTTATTTTAGAGAAAAAGAGAGAAAACACCAGCGGGGGCAAGGGGCAGAGAGAGATAAGGAATATTTGGTTTAATGTTTATTTATTTATTTTGAAAGAGAGACAGCTCAATCAGAAGACGGGCAGAGACAGAGGGAGAGAGAATCCAATCAGGCTCCACATGGTCAGTGCAGAGACAAAAGCGGGGCTCAAACTCTCGAACCATAAGATCATGGCTTGAGCTGACACCAAGAGTTGAACACTTAACCAACTGAGCCACCCAGGTTACCCAGGAGATAAAAAGAGAATCTTAACAGGCTCCACACTCAGTGTGGAGTCCAATATGGCAATCAATCCCATGATCTTGAGATCATAACCTGATACAATATCAAGAGTCAGACGTTCAACTGACTAAGCCACACAGGTGTCCCATTGGTTTCCCTTTTGAGAGAACTACATAGTAATTGTCTTTTAATTTTTCTCTCTCACTTCATGGAATTGGACATGATTAGTAAGGAAATCTTATTATATCTGCATCTTAAAACATAAGAATGCTTGTTAGTAATAAACACTAAATACACCTTTGCATTCACTGAACGGATAAAAAGACACTCTCCAGGGGTGAATACTCTTGATTTAAGATAATGTGTCCATATTCTGAAATTTAAGCATAAATAATTTTATTTTTAGAAATGCATCTTACCAACCAGAACAACATGAAACTAAAAATCAGTAATAAGGGGCGCCTGGGTAGCTCAGTCAGTTAAGCATATGACTTCAGCTCAAGTCATAATTTCATAGTTTGTGAGTTGAGGCCCTGCATACGGCTCTTTGCTGGCAACTCAGAGCCTGGATCCTGCTTCAGATTTGTGTCTCCCTCTTTCTCTGCCCCTCCCCTGGCCCAAAATTAAAAAAAAAATAAAAACAATAATAAGAAAAAAACCTCAAACCCAAAACCAGAAGAAAACAGGAAATAATAAAGATCAGAGCAGAAATCAATGCTATCAAAACAAACAAACAAACAAACAAAACGACAACAACAACAAATAGTAGAACAGATCAATGAAACCAGTAGCTGGTTCCTTGAAAGAATTAACAAAACTGAAAAGCCAATAGCCAGTTTAATCACAAGGAAAAAGAAAAAAACTCAAATAAATAAAATCAAGAATGAAATCACAAACAACAAAGCATAAATAAAAATAATAATAAGAGAATATTATGAGCAATAATATGCCAATAAAATGGGCAATATGGAAGAAATGGACAATTTCCTAGAAACATATAAACTACCACAACTGAAACAGGAAGAAATAGAAAATTTGAACAGACCCATCACAAGTAAAGAAATTGAATTAGTAATCAAAAATCTCCTAAAAAACAAGAGTCTAGGGCCAGATGGCTTTCCAGGGGAATTCTACCAAACACTTAAGGAAGAGTTAACACCTATTCTCTTGAAGCTGTTCCAAAAAATAGAAATGGAAGGGAAACTTCCAAACTCTTTCTATGAAGCCAGCATTACCTTGATTCCAAAACAAGACAAAATCCCCACTAAAAAAGAGAACTATATACCAATTTCCCTGATGAACATGGATGCAAAAATCCTCCACAAGGTAATAGTCAACTGGATCTAATAATATATTTAAAAAATTATTCACCACGACCAAGTGGGATTTAGACCTGGGATGCAGGGCTAGTTCAATATTGACAAAACAATTGATGTTATACATCACATCAATAAAAGAAAGAACAACAACCACAATATCCTCTCAATAGATGCAGAGAAACCATGTGACAAAATACAGCATCCTTTTTTGATAAAAAAAACTCTCAAGAAAGTAGGGATAGAAGGGCCATAACTCAAGATCATAAAAGCCATATATGAAAGGCCCAATGTTAATATCATCCTCAATGAGGAAAACTAAGAGCTTCCCCCCTAAGGTCAGGAACAAAACAAGGATGACCACTTTCACCACTGTTATTCAACATAGTATTGGAAGTCTTAGCCTCAGCAATCAGACAACACAAAGAAATAAAAGGCATCCAAATCAGCCAGAAGGAGGTGAAATTTTCACTCCTCACAGATGACATGATTCTCTATATGCAAAACTCAAAAAGTTCCACCAAAAAACTTCTAGAACTGATCCATCAATTCAACAAAGTTGCAGGATATAAAATCAATGCACAGAAATCAGTTGCATTCCTATACACCAAGAATGAAGTGACAGAAAAAGAAATCAAGAAATCGATCCCATTTACAATTGCACAAAAAACCATAAATACCTGTGAACAAGTCTAGTCAAAGAGGTGAAAAATCTACACTGAAAACTATAGAAAGCTATGAAAGAAATTGAAGAAGATACCAAAAAAAAAATCTTCCATGCTCCTGGATTGGAAGAACAAACATTCTTAAAATGTCAATACTACCCAAAGCAATCTACATATTCAGTGCAATCCCTATCAAAACAACACCAGCATTCTTCTCAGAGCTAGAAAAAACAATCTTAAAATTTGTATGGAACCAGAAAAGACCCTGAGTAGCCAAACAATCTTGAAAACGAAAACCAAGGCAGGACACATCACAATCCCGGACTTTAAGCTGTAATACAAAGCTGTAATCATTAAGACAGTATGGTACTGGCATAAGAACTGATGCTTATATCAATGGAACAGAATAGAGAACCCAGCTATGGACCCACAAACGTATGGCCAACTAATCTTTGACAAAGCAGGAAATAATATCCAGTGGAATAAAGACAGTCTCTTCAACAAGTTGTGCTGGGAAAACTGGATAGGAGCATGCAGAAATGAACGTGGACCACTTTCTTACACCACACACAAAAACAAAATGAAAAGGGATGAAAGACCTCAATGTAAAACAGGAAGCCATCAAAATCTTCGAGGAGAAAGCAGGCAAAAACCTCTTTGATCTTGGCCGCAGCAACTTCTTACTCAACACGTCTCCAGAGGCAAGGGAAACAAAAGCAAAAATGAACTACTGGGACCTTATAAAAATAAAAAGCTTCTGCATAGCAAAGGAAACAATCAGCAAAACTAAAAGTCAACCGACAGAATGGGAGAAGATATTTGCAAATGACATATGAGATATAGGGTTAGTATACAAAATCTATAAAGAACCTATCAAACTCAGCACCCAAAAAACAAATAATCCAGTGAAGAAATTGGCAAAAGACATGAATAGACACTTCTCCAAAGAAGACATACACATGGCCAACCTACACATGAAAAAATGTTTAGCATCATTCATCATCCGGGAAATACAAATCAACACCACAATGAGATACCACCTCAAACCTGTTAGAATGGCTAACATTAACAAGTCAGGCAACAACCAATGTTGGTGAGGGTGTGGAGAAAGAGGATCTCTTTTGCACTGCTGATGGTAATGCAAATTGGTGCAGCCACTCTGGAACACAGTATGGAGATTCCTCAAAAAAATTAAAAATAGAACTACCATATGCCCCAGCAATTGCACTACTAGGTATTTATCCAAGGTACACAAGGATGCTGTTTCAAAGGGGCATTTGCACCCTAATGTTTATAGCAGCACTATCAGCAATAGCTAAAGTATAGAAGGACCCCAAATGTCCATCGATGGATGCATAGATAAAGAAGATGTGGTAAATATATACAATGGAGTATTACATAGCAATCAAAAAGAATGAAATCTTGCCATTTGCAACTATGTGGATGGAACTAGAGTATATTATGCTAAGCAAAATTAGTCAGTCAAAGAAAGACAAATACCAAATAACTTCACTCATATGAGGACTTTAAGACACAAAACAGATAAACATAAGGGAAGGGAAGCAAAAAGTGCATAAAAACAGGGAGAGGGACAAAAACATAAGAGACTTAAATGTGAAGAATAAGCTGATGGTTACTGGAGGGGTTGTGGAGGGGGTGGTGGGTAAATGGGTAAGGGGCATTAGAAATCTACTCCAGAAATCATTGTCACACTATATGCTAACTAACTTGGATGTAAATTTAAAAAAGAAATTAAACAAAAAGAAAAAAAAAGAAAACAATTACTGAGAACCTTCTGCACAGAAGATAAACTGAGATTTGAGCACAGATCTGTATTATAACCCAATATGTGGTTGGCCATAAACAAGCTAATTGTGTTATAGCTTTTACTCTGAACATAAATTAAACTTACAGCTCATGATTAATCATTAAAATAAATAAATAAATAAATAAATAAATAAATAAACAAACAAACTCAAAAACAAAACACATGGAGGCTAAACAATATGTTACTACACAATCCATTGGTCAAGAAAGAAATAAAAAAGGTAATAGAAAAATACATGGAAACAAATGAAAATGAAAATAACAGTCTAAAGTCTTTGGGATGCAGTGAAAGCAGTTTTTAGAGGAAAATATGTAGCAATATAAGCTTACCTCAATAAACAAGAAAAAGCTCAAATAACAATCTTACACCTAAAGGACCTAGAAAAAGAAAAGTAAATAAAGGGCAAGGTGAGTAGAATTTAGGGAATAATAAAGATCATAGAAGAAGTAAACGGCATAGAGAAAAAAAGAAAAGAAGAAAAAGAAAGAGAAAGAAAGAAAGAAAGAAAGAAAGAAAGAAAGAAAGAAAGAGAAATGAAAAAAGGAAAACAATCAATGAAAAATTCAGGAACTTGTTCTTTGAAAATATAAACACAATTTATAAACTCTTAGCTAGACTCATTAAAAACAGAGAGAGAGAGAGAAAGGACTCAAATAAATAAAGTCAGAAATAAAAGAGAAATGGTAAAATAATGGGCAATACAGAAATATAAAGGATAAGAAAATATTGTGAAAAATAATATGTCAGAAAATTAGACAACCTAGAAGAAATAGATAAATTCTTATAAAATACAGTCTTCCAAAACTGAATCAGGAAGAAATAAAAAGCTGAATATACAAATTACTAGTAATAAAATTGAATCAGTAATCAAATAACTACCAAAACATAAAATTCCAAGACCAGACAGATTCACAGGTGAATTTTAACAATTAAAATATCTATTTAATATCTACTCTTCTCAAACTATTTCAAAAAATAAAGGAGGAAAGAAAGCTTCCAAATATTTTCAACAAAGCCAGCATTACCCTGATACCAAAACCAGACACCAGAAAAAAAGAGAACAATAGCTCAATATCCCTAGATGTAAAACTCTCAATAAAATATTAGCAAACTGCATTCAATAATACAAGAAAATGATTATTCACCGTGATCAATTGGGATTTCTTCCAGAATAAGAGGATGGTTCAATATTTGCAAATCAATTGATATGATGCAGTGAATCAACAAAATGAAAAATAGAGAATTATATTTTTAAGGTAAATATATATATTGATATACATATTTCTTTCTGCTTAAGGTAATCTATGTATAACTTCTTATGCATTCTCTCTACACATATTTCATGTACTTAAATAATAGAAATAATTGAAATTATCTAGTACATGTGTTCACATTTTACTTACAAGACCAAACTAAAATATGAGGAATAAATTCAGTTTTTATAGTAAACTCTTATCATCACACTGTCTCTAGTGCAAGTATCATTTCCATCTGATTATAGATAACAATTACATAAGTCTAATATGCTAATGGTAGCCAAAAAGACAGTTGCTGAAGTAGTTGTATTCTCTAAAGCAATTCTTAACTTTTGGACTTGCTAAGAGAGTGATAAAAGTAGTACTCATTTTTATCAATCAGTAGTTTCTATATGCAACCTGTTAGAAAACTTTATGATAGTTACCATAAAAGTTGAATTAGTAACAGACAGTACAACACTAATTTCCACAATTTAATATCTCTCCTTAATTAAATGCCACCAAATAAATGGACATTTTGAAATACACAAAATTCAGATTAAGTTGGCATATTTTCAGAAACTGCTCTATGAATTCAGTGTTAGATCCAGCTTTCTGTGTAACTTTCTTTACAAAAATAAGACACCAGGGAATTATAAAATATAAAGACATTTGTCAAATGCCCTTTAAATAGGCAGATATATTTAAATATATGCACCACAATATTGATAATTGATGATTGATGTTATATGAACAGAAACTCTCTAGAGAACAAAATAGGAATAGTAAACTTTGAATGTTTTTTAATTGACTCTAAAAATATTCTACTCATGTCAATTATGAACAGGATAAAACTGACTAATTCCCATATGCTTATTTACAAAGTTAATACCATAATACCAATTAGGTATCATCAAATTCATTTGCACAAATGTTCATGCAATTCTTAGGGAATAAAAATGTTTTTTAGACTAATGCCTCATTATGTCACCTAAGGCATAAGGGACAATTATTCCACAATGTACATTTTTTTAAAATTACCTATCAGTTAGCATATTCCTCCTGGCTAAAACTGTCTTTTGTGCCACAAAATAGCAGTAGATTAATTATAGCTTTAAGAATTGATCACCACAATAGTTGTGGGTGTTGTCATTCACCATGTGCTCTCTCCTCTGATCCATCAGACTCAGACTATAACCAATGCTAAGAAAACAAGTGTCAAATTTTTAAAATGTTTTTATTTTCAGAACATACTACTTGTTTTATTTTGTGAAACTCTTCACTGATTATTTTTTAAGATTAAATTTTCAGTTTTACCTTAACTTTCAAGGACAGCTATGTCCTCATACACAGATAACCATTTTTTAAAATAAATTTATTTATTTATTTATTTATTTATTTATTTATTTATTTATTTATTTATAAGGCAGAGAGAGAGGAGAGAGAGAATCACAAACAGGCTCCACACTGTCAGTGCATAGCCCAACGTGGGGCACAAACTCAGGAACCACAAGATCATGACTTGAGCCAAAATCAAGAGTCAGATGCTTAACCAACTGAGTCACTCACAAGCCCCTGGATAACCATCTCTTACAACCTTTCCCTCAATTCTAACATAGCATACTTTTACATTAATTCTCATTCCTCTTTTCCATACCCACAAACATGCAGTCTACCATAACTGAGAACTCTCCAGAAGCTCCAAACATCTCTTAAGAGATTAAAAGCTTCCCAGGCTGTCTTTCATTAATGTTCTTGTGAAACTAAAACATGGAAAAAATTTTTAAAAATTATGAATGAATATATTGCACAAGTTAAGAATACAAACTCTGGAATCAGACCTAGATTCCAATATATTGTGTCTATCTTATAAATTTAGGCAAGTTACTTATTAATTATCCGTTAGTCTCCCTTGTAAAATGAAGCCATAATATTTACTTAATATAATTGCTATGAGGAATTAATTGAGTGATATGTATAAAGCACTTAGCATGGTTTTTGGCACATAATCAGTGCTTAATAAATCTTACTTAATTTAGAGAAGACAACTTAATGTGCAGTGTAAAGATGCTTATGATTCTAATAAAAATATTTGAAGAACTTTATCATCATACTTGTTTAGCATTTGAGAGGCTGACAGAAAGTAACAAGATTGTGATATCTTAAAAGTAAACTACTTAAGGGGCACCTGGGTGGCTCAGTCAGTTCAATGTCTGACTTTGGCCTAGGTCATGATCTCATGGTTCACAAGTTTGAACGCCATGTTGGGCCCTGTGCTGTTCAGACACTGGAGCCTGTTTCAAATTCTATGCCTCCCTCTCTCTATACCCCTCCCCTACTCATGCTCTGTCTCTCAAAAATAAATAAAAACATTTAGAATAATTTTAAATAAATAGATAAATAAACTATTTTAAACATTTTTACATTGAATAAAACTTCTTAATGGAATTTTTATCTTGTTTGTTATCATTGATAATTATGAGAAAATTTTTATGTTTTTCAAAGTAGAACATTTGAGTAGTTTCAGTAATATGCAAACAAGTTGAGGAAACTAAGTGCATATAATGTAGAATGTTAACTTTGAAATAAAAATTCAAATGCACATACGTATATAGAGTGGTTAAGGGCTAAGTGGATGAGCTAGCAATGGGTAACTAATCAGGAAAAGATGTTTAAATATAGCGATGCAGGGTAAAGATGTAGATACATACATAGATAAAAGTTATGACTATAATGTACCAGTAATAAATGTAATTTAGAAAGTTTGAAGGAATAAAAGATGTCACAAGTTCATCAAAAATAATTTATCATATAAAATTCAAGAAAAAAGGACAATAAATACCTTGGATTTCTCCACCCAGACCGTCATTAAACTTAGTGCATTACTCATTGTCTGACATCTTACTATTCATATGCTGGGTAAAAAGATACATATTGCCTATGAAAATAAAAAGTGCACTAGGGATGATGTTTTATTAAAAACTACTATGTATAATTAATTTTTTCTGTATTGTAAAGAAAACAAACACAACTGAATTAAAATTGAATTTCTATACTTCAGATAAATAATTTTCACCATGAAAGACAATTTCTGAAGAGATGACAGTAAGATTAAGACAAAAAGTTTATGAAAAACACACCTAAGAATGCAATTCATTTATTTAAACTTTTTTTTTTGAAGTGTCAACATTTATTGTTACTGATCATAATGGATTTGGATTTCCTTCGTCTTTACTATTGCTGGGTATTGTTTTAATAGTTGAATTATTTCTCTATCTAAGGCTTATACTTTACTTTCTGTTTTATATAACATAATTAATAACATGGACCCTGAAGTCAGACCTCCCAGATCGAATTACAAGTTAGTCACTTATAACTTTGTTAATGTAATCAACTCATTTAACTTTTCTTCAGTGTTTCTATGCATTGAATGGGAATAATAGTACTATATCTGCCTCACAAAGTAAGTCCTATGAAATAGTTAACTACTGTTTTAATTATTACATAGGTTATTCTGTAACCATATAAGTAGTGAAATTGCTTGGCATTCATCGACTTAAATACTGTCTATGCTAATCACTAGTTCTTGTACGGTGACTTTGCTATCCTTAAATTATTTTGATTCACATCTTAAAATTTTCAACAGTATCTCATGCATCGTATATCTAAATTTTTTCATGTTTGAAAATTTTTGCCTGTTGCAGTTATGCTTAAATAACTGGATAGAATATCCTTTGGATATCTTGGTATATTTTCAACTTGGAACTCTATAAATATTATTTTCTGATATTGAATACTGCTATGAAAATTTTAGGAACAGCTCATTTTTACCTTTTGTATTTAATTTCTTTAGTTTGTTTTGATTGCATAAAAAAAGTATTCTCTTGCCTTAATATTCAACAACTTAATTCAGGTTTGTCTTAGATTTGAACATTATAAAAATGAGAAAATTTCTGAAACTGTGTTCGCTGTATCTGCACATTTTGTTTTCATTGGATAAAACATCTGAACAGACCATTTTGGGGAAAAACAATACAAATGTTAAACAAGCACAAAATTTTACTCAATCTTACCAATAATCAGGGATGCAAATTAAAATGAAGTGAGCTTAACTAAATATTGAAATTGTTATAATGCTTGTTGGAGTTTTAAGAGATTGATTTATTTTTTTCTTCCTTACCTGAAGTCTAAGCAGGAAATCAAATAATAGATTTCAAGTATTCAGCTACATGACTGCTAAAGGCTTAAATGAAAGCCATGGCTTGAGCATGCAGGCAAATGGACTTAGCAACACACTAAATTTGATAATCGTGCCCATCTAGTCAGAGGCAGCACTGATCAAAGACAGGCCACATGCAAAGGGTCAGAGCCTGTTCTACAACATTTTTTATATAATATTGAAAGATCAGAATTTACCTTCTCTGCAAACACACAGATCTGACAAGAGGAGAAATCACTGGGCATGGTCAGTGGTTTCTCCAGCATTCAGATTCTCCGGTGAAAATGATAGTTAATGTAACTGAAATACCTTCACATGGAAAAATAAGAGGTCTGAGAAAAGTGTTACTTCATTAAAACTGTCAAATACCAGTGAAGGTATGGTGAACAAGGGGCTCTCAAAAACCATATATGAGAGATCTCTGTATATAACCAATATGGAAATATTTAGTGAAGTTAAATATTTTCATACCTGAAAATCAGAAGCTCTGTGTCTATCTCTTTATTGTGGGAAGAGAGGTCATCAAGACGACATGACTGCCGGTTGGATCATGGGGACTCTTGGTGGAAAAAATTGTTACTTGTTTTGGGAATCATCTTAATCCTCGCATGTGCTTTTCCTCGCATGTGCTTGTATTGTTGCTGTGGCATCTGCCTCCAGTGCAGTCAGCTAGCCACCAAATGAATAACGTCCATGCTAATAACACGCCTTGATGACTTCTCAGGGCATTTTACAGATAGGGGACATGTAAGATTGTAACAGCAGTCAAGAGGGGTAGAGTGTCAGGGAGGTCATTGAGAGTATGTGATTGCCAATTGACCCAGAGCTGGACAGAATTGTACCTAAGCAGAGATACCTTAAATGCTGCCCTGTCCTAGGAATGCACGTTCTATCCGCAGTTCCCATAGCCAGAGTCACTTCAAGTAGGCAACCTTGAGAGAGTAATATACTGTTGAAACCAACTGAACTCTATGTGATTGAACCTCTGTAAGTCCTCTATGTAAAATTTTGAGATTCGGGTGGGTGGGTGCAGAGATCTACTCATCTTGTATCCTCCAAAGACAAATCTTGTATGTACATTAATCTACTTATTAAACCTGTCATCTACATTTTACAAAGTACAACATCCATTCATAATAAAAAAAACAAAGTAAGGATACAGGGAAAATATGTTAACGTCATATATACGAAAATCTTATGGCTAATATCCTTAGTGGAGAAAAATTGAGAGCTTTTTCTGGAACAAGATAGGGCTGTCCACTCTCACCATTGTTATTTAACATAGTACTAGAAGTCCTAGCTACAGGAATCAGAAAACAAAAAGAAATAAAAGGTCTCCAAATTAGCAATGAAGGAGTAAAACTTCTGCTACTTGTATATGACATGATACTCTATATAGAAAACATAAAAGACTCCACCAAAAATTTTCTAGAACTGATACATGAATTTGGTAAAATAAAAAGATAAAAAATCAATGTATAGAAATCTGTTGCATTTCTATACACTAATAATAATGTAGAAGAAAGATAAATTAAGGAATCAATCCCATTTACAATTGCACCAAAATCCATAAGATACCTAGGAATAAACCTAACCAAAGAGGTGAAAGACTTGTATTGTGGACACTAAAACACTGATGAAAGAGACTGAAGAAGATACAAAGAAATGGAAAGACATTCCAATCTCATGGATTGGAAGAATCAGTATTGTTAAAATGGAAAGACATTCCAATCTCATGGATTGGAAGAACCAGTATTGTTAAATTTGATCCCTATCAAAATGCCAACAGCATTTTTTTAGAGCTAGAACAAACAACCATAATTTTTTTATGAAACCACAAAAGACCCCAGAGAACAAAAGCAACCTTGAAAAAGAAGAGCAAACCTGGAGGAATCACAATTCCAAACTTCAAGTTATAATACAAAGCTGTACTAATCAAAATAGCATAGTACTGGCACACACACACACACACACACACACACACACACACACGACACATAGACTAATAACATAATAGAAAACTCAGAAATGAACCCAAGATTATATTGTCAATTAATCTTTGACAAAGGAGGAAAGAATATCCAATGAGAAAAAGACCAACAAATGGTGTTGGCAAAACTGGACAGCTACATACAAAAGAATGAAACTGAACCACTTTCTTACACCATATAAAAAATAAACTCAAAATTGATTAAATACTCAAATATGAGCCTACAACCATAAAAATCCTACAAGAGAGCAGTATTTTCTATGACATCAGTTGTAGCAACATTTTTCTAGACATGTTTTCTAAGGCAAGGGAAACAAAAGCAAAACTAAACTGTTAGAATACATCAAGATAAAAAGCTTCTATACAGCAAATGAAACTATCAACAAAACTAAAAGACAACTTACTAACTGGAAGAAGATATTTGTTAATAACATATTTGATAAAGGGTTAGTATCCAAAATATATAAAGAATTTCTACAATTCAACATCAAAAACAAAACAAAACAAAACCTGAAAATCCAATTACAAAGTGGGCAGAAGACATGACTCCAAAGACATATAGATGGCCAACAGACATGTAAATGGGCTCAACATCACTTAGCATCAGGAAAATGTAAATCAAAACTATAATGAGGTACCACCTCATACCTGTCAGAATTGCTAAAATCAAAAACACAAGAAACAACATGTGCTGGTGAGGATGTGAAGAAAAACTAACCCTCATGCACCATGGATGGGAATGCATACTGGTGCAGCCTCTTTGAAAAACAGTATGGAGTTCCCTCAAAAAGTTAAAAATCGAACTACTATATGACCCAGTAGTTGCATTACTGGGTGTTTACCCAAGGAATTAAAAAAAAGTAATTTGAAAATATTTGTGCATCCCTATGTTTATTATAACACTTTTTAAATAGCTAAATTATGTTAGCATCTGAAGTGTCCATTGATAGATGAATGGGAAAAAAAGGTGATATATGTATATTTATATACATATATATACATATATTTATAAGCATACCTCTTTTTTTCCCATTCATCTATCAATGGGCACTTCCTCTGCTACCATAATATATGGATATATGTTCATATATATATATATATATATATATATATATATATTAGTTTTCTAGTTGTTTTTGTTTTCTTCCCTTGTTTACTTATCTCACAATAAGTTGGCTTTCTTTAATAATATACTTGGAATACTTTCTCTTTATTTTTTGCATGTCTATTACTGTATTTGATTCATGGTTACCATTAGATTTATATATAACATCTTATGTATATAGCAGTTCTAGGGACACCTGGGTAGCTCAGTTGGTTAGGCATCCGACTTGGGCTCAGGTCATGATCTCGCGGTCCATGAGTTTGAGCCCTGTGTCGGGCTCTATGCTGACTGCTCAGAGCCTGGAGCCTGCTTCAGATTCTGTGTCTCCCTCTCTCTCTGCCCCTCCCTTCTTGCTCTCTCTCTCTCTCTCTCAAAAATAAATAAACGTTAAAAAAGTTATGTATATAGCAGTTCTACATGAAGCTGATGATCACTTCCATTCTTTACTCCTCTTTCCACACCCCACAATTTAGTTATATAGTTCATACTTCACATCGTTCAGTTTTTGGAATTCTTTGACTGATTTTTATAATATACATAATTTTACTCCTTTTGTGTTTCATAATTTTCTCACTCCTTATGGTCATTCCTTTCTGCTCAAAGAGTCTCCTTTAACATGTATTGTAGGGTTGGTATATTAATCGTAAATCTTTTAACTTTTGTTTGGGAAACTGTTTATCTCCACTTCTATTATGAATGACAGACTTTTTGAATTGAGTATTCTAAACTACAGATTTTTTTTTCTTTCAGAACTTTGAATATTTCATGCCACAAACTTCTGATGTGCAAAGTTTCTGCTGAGAAATCAATTGGCAGCCTGCTGGGGTTTCCCTGTGTGAAACTGTTTTCTTTTTCCCCTTTTAAAATTCTCTCTTTATCACTACTTTTCACCATTTTTATTACTATGTGTCTTGGTGTGGGCTTCCTTGGGTTGATTTTCTTGAGGGCACTCTCTACCTCCTGGACCTAGATTTCTGTTTTCTTCCTTAGATTTGGTATGTTTTCAGATATTATTTCTCAAATAAATTTTCTGCTCCCTTTTCTCTCTCTTCTTCTGGGATCTCTATAATGCTAATGTTATTGCACTTTATGTTATTGCTGAGTTCCCTAAGTACTCTCATTTTGCATATATATTTTTTCCTTCATCTGCTCAGCTTGCTTACTTTCCATTATTCTGTCCTCCAGGTCACTCATGTATTCTTTGCTTACTCTAGTCTGCTATTTTTTCCATATTTTTAAAATCTAATTAATTATGTTCTTCATCTCCATTTTTTTTCTCTTTGTTAAGGGTCTCATTGATGTCTTCCACTCGTTTCTCAAGTTCTGTGAGTACTTTAATGATTATTACTTTAAATTCTCAATCAGGAGTATCACTTACCTCCATTTTTCTTACATCTCTTGCTGTGAGTTTGTCTTGTTCATTCATTTGGGACATATTTCTCTGTGTCCTCATCTTGTCTAACTCTCTGTGTCTGTTTCTACATGTTGGGAGAGTCAGCTATGTCTATTGCTCTTGAAAGTAGCTGTCTTTTGAAGAAGAGGTCCTGTATTGCACTGTAGTGCAGTGTCCCCTATTTATCAGAAGCTGCTACATCAAGGGTGTCTCCTCTATGTGTTGCCTTTCCCTGCTGTTATTGTTGAGCTGCTATTTTCCTTCAGTTGAATCATCTGAAGTGGGTCTCTTTGCCTGATGGGGCTGTGTTTGATCATATGGTGATAGTGAACCAGTCTGAGGCTGCCTTGGGCTTGAGTTGAGTCAGACTAGTCATTTGCCAGAGATGAAATAGTACCAAACTTCAGGGTGTTTCCTCCATGTTTTCCCCTAAGAAGATTTTGTAGGTGGCCAGGGTCTGTAATCTGACCAGCTATATGCCCCTGCATACTGCTGGAGTCATGATATGACTTCTGTGTGTGGTTATCTTTCCCTATTCCTGGGGCAGAAATCACTATGAAGTGGTGTTGGCCCCTGTTCGGGCTGCTTGCACACTGCCAGGCTTGTGGCTGTGGTTGGAATGGACTCTGTCTGAGAGTGTATTGGAGGCGGCAGATCCTCAACATGCACAGGAGGGGGATGTTTTAGCAAGGTTAGTGCACTGGTCCTCTGCAAGAGGGCATCTGCCACTCTTGCAAGTAAGACCAAGTCCAGATGGGTTGGAAGGTGTATATATGAAAAATATGTGGGTCAGGAGACATGGTGTTAGCAATATTTGCACTTATCTTCTTGGCAGGGGAACCCACAGCACTGGGACCAAGGCAGGTCTGACTTGAGGGGGCAGATCTGCCATAGTACATGGAACAGGGGGGAAGTATAAGCAAGTCAGATAGCAAACATGAGTGCTGCACTGGTTTCCACAGGTTCCCATGTGTTTATGCTGGAGCAGGGGAGGGAAATGACACTTTCCAACTCCCTTGTTTCTGGAGGAGTCTCCCAAGGATCTCTGTCTTTCCAGCTCATGCTCTGAGATTAGTATAACTCTCCCTCATGTATATGCCTTAGACATTTTTCAAACTGTGGCTTCTATTGTTGTATCTCTGAGGGCTATTTGTTGTTGTGTCTTTTTAAGAGCAGGGACTCAGTTTCCTATGTCCCCACCAGCTATCCCAGAGCAGATCCTGATGATTTGTAAAGTTTCAGATTTTAAGTCCTGCTGGTTGTCAAAACTCATGAAATCAACTTCCCCTGGTTTTCAAAGCCAAATGTTATGGTAATTTGTGTTCCCACATGTAGGCTCACTGGTATGAAAGTCTGTTTCTCTCCCTTTCCTGCATTCGTGGATACCTCCCTCCCACAGACAGACTACAGTTTGGTTTAGCTCCCCATCATGTTTCTATCCTTTCCTTCCTTCTTTAATGTGGCCTCTTCTCTACATTTAGTCGTAGGGTTTGTTCTGCCAGGCTTTGGGTCATTTTCTGGGTTACCTACACTGGGTTACCTATCTAGTTGTATCCATAGAAGGAGGTGAGCTTAGGGTCATCCTACTCTTCCATTTTCCCAGTAATCTGTTCACAAGACTTAACTCTATTAAGTAACAAACATATGGAAACATGATTCACACAGGTAGATTGGAAGATAATGCATCTGATTTTATTTTAATCCAAATATTAACTGAGTCTATAGGGACTATCTTTTGAATCACAATTTTTAAAAATCACTTATTTATCTGTTATGAAAAATAAAAGTAGGGGCACCTGGGTGGCTCAGTCTGTTGAGCTTCCGACTTTGGCTCAGGTCATGATCTCACAGTGCAAGGGTTTGAGCCCCATATTGGGCTTTGCACTGGCAGTGTGGAGCCTGCTTTGGACTCTGTCTCCCTCTCTCTGTCCCTCATCTGCTTGTGCTCTCTCTTTTTCTCAAAAATAAACATTAAAAAATAAATAAAAATAATAACTATTAATTAATTTTAATATTCCTTATCATTTATTTATAAACCATAACCATGCAAAGACCTTTTTTTTTGGTCAAGATATGTCAAAAGAATTTATTTTTGGATAATCAATTTATTGCAATGCTCTATATACATTAATATAATACTAAACTTTTGATAATTTGCTGAGGACTAGGATATCATATTAAATAAAACATATTCTAAATAAAATAATTTTTCAAACACTATGGGATTTTTAAAGGATATATTTGTTTCAGAATATGTCATCAAATAGAAAAAGTTTCCTTGTATAATTTGATTATAATTAGGGCAATATAATTGGTACATACTATTATCAGAATATGACATTATAATATATAGAAGGGTAAAATTAAAATGAACTGTAATAATAAAGGCTTTATGGCAGAGTTGATGTGTGCTGAGTCTTGAAATAGATGTGGATTTGAAATGGTAGAGATGAGAGGAGGAAGCAATGTGAGACTGAGCTTTTGAGCACAGCATGCTGGCAAGTGAAAAAGATGGCCTTTCTATGAGTCTAGAGAATAAATGTTAATAATGAATATTGTAAAAGTGATTTTTTATACCCATAATAATTATGACCTCATAAAAGTGACATAAAATTGATTATTAATGACAAATTATAGAAGCAATATTAGTAGTAGCTGTTTTACTTGTAAGGCAATTATCAACGGTGATTAAGGTTTAAGTAATTAAACCAAAGCTAAATTTCATTGATTTAACTAATACCAATGAACAACTGCTAATTTATTCTCAAACATACTTTATTGAATGTCTATCATGGACCAGTGGAGTGGACCTAAATTAGCCTACTTGAAGTACAAAAATGAGTAAGGCATATTATTCAGGTTTAAATATAACTATTATTCTGTTACTCTATTAAGAAAGGCACTTATACCTTCCCCATTGAGGTGAGGCCCTCGTTTCATTTGGTAACAAACACCAGTCAGCACTCCTCTGTCTGTCTGCCTAGTGGCTTCTGTCTGTGAGCTTGCCTGCATCTACCTGGCACTCATCCTGCATGACAAGGAGGTGCTGTTCTCAGAGAATAAGATCAATGCCCTTATTAAAACAGCGGGTATACTTCCATCTGCAACAATGTGGAACTGGAGGGTATTAGGTTAAGTGAAATAAGCCAGTCGGAGAAAGACAGATATCATGTTTTCAATCATATGTGGAACTTGAGAAGCTAACAGAAGACATGGGGGAAGGAAAGGGGAAAAAATAGTTTCAGAGAGGGAGGAATACCATAAAAGACTCTTAAATACAGAGAATTAACTGAGGGTTGATGGTGGGGCTGGGGGAGAGGGCAAAATGGATGATGGACATTGAGGAGGGCACTTGTTGGGATGAGCCCTGGGTGTTGCATGTAAGTGATGAATCACAGGAATATATCCCCAAAACCAAGAGCACACTGTATACACTGTATGTTAGCTAACTTGACAATAAATTATATTAAACAAAACAAAAGAAAACAGCATATGTAAATGTTGAAACTTTCTGACTGGGTTTGTTTGTAAAAGCCTAGGCCAATGCCAATGTAGGGAGCCTTATCTGCAATGTAGGGGCTAGTGGACCCACCCCAGCAGTGGGTGCTGCACCAGCAGGAGTTTCTGCACCCTCCATCACTGCTGTTGCAACTGAGAATAAAGTAAAAGCAAAGAAAAAAGAATTCAAGGAGTCTGATGATGACATGGGCTTTGGTCTTTTTGAGTAAACCTCTTCTGTAACCTGTTCAATAAAAAACTTAACACTTTTTTAAAAAAAGAAAGAAAAGAAAGGCACTTATATAAATATGTATATTATTAAAAAATATAATCAGAGACTGATAAAGGGGCTGAGTCAGGGGGAAAAAGATATTTGCATGGTTCCAAGTGTCTCCCAACAGATTGCTAATTAGTTGCAAGAGTAAATAAAATAATAGAAATATAGTAGAGAAACTAGAATCTTTTTTATGTGAGTGATCAAAGTTAATATAGGCATATAATGAGCCCCCAGCCATGGCACCTGTAAAAGGACACAATAACATCACTATGTAGTGTTACTCTCTGGAGTATTATACCCATGTTAGAGCAGAAATATAGAGAGGTTGAATAAATGGCCCAAGAATACATAGGTAGAAAGTAGAACTAAAGTTAACACTCAAGTGAGTATCTCCAAATCTCTGTTCTTAACTACCATTGGCATGCAAAAGAATAAACTTGTTTTTATTTAAAATGTATAGCATTGTTTTGCCTCATTTGTGTGTGTGTGTGTGTGTGTGTGTGTGTGTGTGTGTGTGTGTGTGTTACTATACAATGCTATACTGGTTTCAGGTGTACAACATAGTGATTTAACAACTTTATATGTTACACAATGCTCACCATGAAAAGTTTAATTACCCTCTGTCATGGAACCGTATTACATTATTATGGACTATATTCACTATGCTGCACTTTTCATCCTTGTGACTTATTTGTAGCAGAAAGTTTTGTACTTCTTAATCCCCTTCACCAATTTTTCCCATCCCTCCACCCTTCTCCCCTTTGGCAACATCAGTTTGTTCTCTGCATTTATGAGTTGTTTCTGTTTTGGTTTTTTTTTATTTGTTTGTTTATAGAGTTCACATATAAGTTACATTATATGGGATTTGTCTTACTCTGTCTGATTTATTTCATTTAGCATAATGTCCAGAATAATTAAAAACTTATATAACTCAACACTCCCCCCCAAAAAACCCTAAATAATCTTATTAAAAATGGGTAGAGGACCTGAATAGACATTTTTCCAAAGAAAACATATAGATGGTTAATAGACACATGAAAGGATATTTAACATCACCAACTATCAGGGAAAGCAAATTACAATATTGGCATATCACCTCACACCTACCAGAATGGCTACAATAAAAAGCACAAGTGGTGAAGATGTGGAGAAAAAGGAACCCTCATGAACTGTTGTTGGGAATGTAAATTGGTACAACTACTATGAACATCATTATGAAGTTTCCTCTAAAATTAAAAATAGAACTATCATACAATCCAGTAATTCCACTGCAGGATACTCATCCAAAGAAAAAGAAAACACGAATTCAAAAAGATGCATACACCCCTATATTTACTGTAGCATTATTTACGACAGTCAAGATACGGAAGCAACTTTAGGGCCCCAGTATTCCTGACCTGTCATACGTGGGTTTATGTACAAGAAGTAAATCTGTATCCTTTGGCTGCACGTGTCTGGAATTTAACCTGGCCACCAACATTACAACATGGCCACCAGCATTTCTCATCGCTCCCTCCCTAACAAATTCCATGCTGCACAGATTAAATTCCAAGCTGGTATATGATAACTTTTATCATATGCTCTTCTAGGGACCTTACTTTTCATCCTCATTAATTGTAGTGCTGGAAGAAGGCAATATTAAAATTTAATTTTGTCTTAATTATATACTAATTGTGTTTTCCCTACATAAGCCCTTCTTAGTTAAATACTAAGGACCTGATTTTAACACTATCTTTATAATTATAAACTAATAGTTTAGCCAAACCAAAATACCTGACTAATGTTTCTAAGAAATCTATGAACTCAGTTAATTATTTTTTCATATTCCCCATTTCCAATTTCTAATACCAGCCTGTTATCATCTGATCCACTATTCTTTATATGAATGAATATCTATTGTATTCATTCATCCATTTATCTAACATGGACTATAGGTTTTATGATCCTTTACTCTTCCCACTAAATCATCCCTGAAATTTTACCAAGTATCAACTTACGTGAGCTCTACCTATAGACTACATAAACTTTTCTTTATCCTAAGGACCATTGCCCAATTTAAATCACTGTCTTCTGTATCCATATTTTATATTATGGCTAGAATGAAGTGTATAATTGGAAGAAAAGAGTTTATAGTTATTTCTGAATGTCAGTTTTCCTCTAGCTTCAGCAGCCCTTGAATATAGGACCCTTGGTCAATCTTCTTCACAACAAAAATTCAAGGAATTTATAGGAGTATATATTTAATGGCTTCAAGACAAATGAGCATCTGTTCCCCGTGCACCATAATTTACTATTGGTTTTTCATTAATCACATAGTCAGCAGCCAGAACTGAGGACATGCAGTTACTCTAGACAATTGGAGCTAATTAATTATAAAATTACAAGATTTAAAAGTTTAGGCAATTTTAAAGATGATGGTTTCCCTAACTCAGATGGTCTTTATTTACTTATGGTCATTTTTGATCATTATATTGCAAGTACAGAGTAACTGGGACATCAGCTCCCCCTGGGCTGTTGCCATGAAATCTGTATTGTTGTCTATCTTGCATTCTTTGTTAAAGATAAGTAATCTTGGTAATAAGGAGAGTCTCTTCTGCTTATGAATTTAATTAACAAATTGACAAAAGACCACTGTTGGTAGTCAACCAGAGAGGGTGATACACTAACATTTAAATTTGATTTAATTGTATTTTCTCCCTAATATCTTCCTAATGTTATCAGGATAAACTCTAAACATTCCAAAATATTGCCTGTAAGAATATTCATGATTTGGTCTATGCCCATTACTCCAAATTCACCTCTTGTATCAATAGCATATTGGTTTAAATTCATAAATTCTTCCCTTACAGAAAATATTTTTATAGGAATCCATGTCTCCTCTGAAGTGTAATATCACTTCATAATACTAGGATGATGTAACTTTCTGTGTATGTGTGCGTATGTGTGTGTATTATCATAATTGTTTTATCCTTTAATGCGTTATAAGATCCTTAGCAAAATAAAGGATCATTCTTTATACATTATGGCATACCTACCTTGCACAGAATAGAAGTAAATTAAGAAGTATAAAGTAAGGAAAATATCATATAAGTGGAAAAATATACAGTATTTTAAGTTCACTGTAAATTATTTATATTAATTACTACACTATTCAATAGGTAGAATGCTAAGGATGGGGGAATCAAATAAGTAAGTTGTAAAAAAAATTAATACAGAAATTCCACATAAGAAAAAATTGAAAGAGGAGCAAGTCCAGACTCAGTGGAGTTTTTCTAAGTACAAGTTTAGTTGTCAAAATGAGATATAGACTTAATGCATTTAGTTTCCTATACTGTTACTTCACCAAATCCCATAATTCCAAGAGTAAAACCAAAAGAAATTGAGAAAATGAAAGATTTTTTTTCTGTCTGAACTGTGTAGAAGAGATTTAAGGTGCACTATTCAGCTTTTACTTCTGCTTCAGTGCAATCACTCAGGCCAGACTTATGTTTACAGTTGCCCATTATCAATAAGGTTCTCCGCAGGTGAGCCAGTAAATTTATTTTTCAATTAACACAGAGAATCTAGAGCTTACTTTAGATTTACCACTTTTCAGTCACTACTAAAACACTGAATTGGAGGCGATTTTTTCCTTTTTCTTCAAAAGGTTACTATTTGTAAATGTCTGTCATTTTTAGACACTGATGACAAATACCTGGCCACTAGTGTTCAGATTTCTCACTGAGTTCTGTTATAAGAAAACTGAGATCTTGCACCCTTTACACATAGAATAGAAATTATAAAAACGCGTTATGTATATTAGTACTTTTAAAAACGATAAAAGGTGTCTGAGTGGTTCAGTTAGTTAAGGGTCTGACTCTTCATTTCAACCCAGGTCATGATCTCATGGTTTTGTGAGTTCGATCCCCACATCAGGCTCTGTGCAAGCAGTGTGAAGCCTGCTTGGGATTCTCTGTCTCTCCCTCTCTCTTTGTCCCTTCTCCACTGACTCTGTCTCTGTCTCTCTCAAAATAAATAAACTTAAAAAAGAAAGAAATTTAAAAAAAAAGAACAATAGATAGTGGAACATTGACATTGTCAGTTAAAATCTAATTTTGTCTTTAGTTGTTCATGGAAGAAATTCAGCTCTTTCTGTGTGGAAATAAGTATTAAAACAGAAACATCTGAGTAAATATATTTAACATCTCTACAATCATAACATAGTGGGATTTTGTTATATTCTTCTGTAATCTTTTTATTAAGATATTCAAAATTTCTTATTTTCTAACTTGTGATGAAAATAAGAGGGAAACATTTTGACTTACTGATTAAAATTTGTAGATTTCCATTATTTAAATAATTTTAATAATTAGGCAAATATATATTTGATATCATCCATTTTATGTTTATTTTGTTGTTAAATAGATGCACATTATTAAAATAAAATGGTTTTTCATGAAAATGGTTACAAACATGGAAAATTAAGTACATAATACGTGAAAAATTAATACATTTTGAATAAATACTAATCCAAAATATAACTTTCTACAGTGTACTCAGAAAGTGTATTGTTCCCTCAATACTATGATTTACATGTCAATATCCTTTGCTAAAAGAAACTAAAATTACAATTTTATCACAACATTGATAGTGTGAGAATAGTTGCAAGCAAAGTCAATGGCAGTACAAATGGTGATCTCATTATCACATATTAGTAAAATGTGATTTGTTCTTCACTTCGCAAAATAGCAAGAATTCTCAGACTTAGTGCATCAATAACATTTGCTCCCAGAAAGACCTAAAATATTTTCTGTATCTCAAAATGTCTTCTGAATCACTAGAATAAAACATAAGCTAGAGTTAGTATAGTTTGGATGTCAGCATCTCATAAATTGACTTTTGTAATACTGTCATGAGGTCAGTGTTGGTCATATACTATCTGTCATATTATCTAAGAAATAAGGGAAATATACACTTCTGTTAAACACTCTTCTGCTAATCAGGAAGAATTTGATATGAAATGCTAAATATCCTAAAAATTATTCATATCAGTAGAGTCTGGAAAATACATCTTAGTAAGATTTGAAACCTATTGCAACCACTAGTACTATTTCCAAATTGCAATAATGATATAAATGTGGCATATATAAATGATTATATCTCGAGTCCAAGTTTGTTCTCATATTGGTATGTTTAGTGCAGCAAACTTTTAGCAGTTCAGGTGACCAGCAAAATAATAATTTCAATTGCACAATCTCAAATTATGGTGTCGCCCAAATATATATTGTACTTCAACCATTCAATTTCATTAATGAAATGAATCTCTTGATATATAGTGTAATTTATTGCTGTGGATTAATATTTTTCCCATATCACTCCTCTGAAAAGGTTTCTGTCAATGTCACCAACATTCCACCTGTTGCCAAATTGGCAATTGTCAAATCTTAATTGTGAATTTATTTGATCTATCAGAAGCTTTTCACAAAGTGATTATGTCGATTTTGTTTTCCTCCTCTCCTAATCCTTTACTGCTCTCTATTTTTCTCTTTGATTTCTTAATTTGAGTGTTTGCATGGCTCAGTTTTCTCTTGACTGTCTCCTCCAGTCCAATAACTTTTAATACTATCTACACATCAATCACTTTTGTGTATATGAGTGCTTTTATCTCCAGAGAATTCTTTGTTAATATCTTGGTTAACATCTTGATATCAAACCTTCAGTGAATTAACACAACTAAAGTTTATTCCTTGTTCATGCAAAGTCTATTACTGGTTTGAATAAATTAACAGGTCAACTGTCCTCCATAAGTAGGCTTAAAATCCCAGATTGTTTTGATCCTAAAGCATCTCCAGAATATCATATAACCCTTAAGTTTCCATGAGGAGGCTAGGGTGTTGAATTCAGACAATTAGGTAATACTATCTTTAAGTAAAATAAATAATTTCCCCTCATATTTAATTGGCCAGGGTAAGTCACATGAGCATGTCTAACTTCTGGTTGATGGAATCATGAAAACTTCTGTGTGCCTGCAACTATAGAGCTAGATATTAGTGAACAGATGAAATGCCTGTCAAATATCTCTCCGTTAAAATGATTTTTTTTTAGTTAAGATTTAACATGTTTTATATGTAAAATGCTTAGAACAGTGCCAAACCCAAATTAATACAAATGTTTGTTAGTAATTATTATGATTTGGGACAATCATATCTCTTAGCTGAAAATTTGAGGAAATAGGATAAAATTCCAGGCAGTGAGTCAGTAATATAGAATAAAAAGCTGTCAATCAAGAAAACAAGCCAGTAGGTTAGCATCTTTAAGGGAAAAATACTTAGAAAAACTAACTTCTTTGAGACAGAACATGTCTGAAGTAGTGGATGTAGAGGAAAGAAAATTCTAAAAGTAAAAAAAAAAAAAAAAGTTATTAGCTCCAAAACATAATGGAATAAAGACTGTTCCTGTCAATCTTGGAACTATAATTAAATCCATTAAGATTAGACATTATAATTATATTTGTATTCTGCACATATAGGATATCATGAAGTAACAGAGAATAGCAAATTTCTATTGAATATTATAAAATTTCCATTATTGACATATAATTATGCAATAATTCAAAAAGAGATCAGAGACACCGAAACTACTGACTTTATGTAATGACAGAGAAAATTTTACTTGACACCTTGGTCTTCTATTCTACAGAGAAGTGAGATTTATATATTCACTCAAAATTATCTTTAATAAATATTTTCTGATGAATGTATGAAAATAAATCACAAGGGTTGTGAATAATAGAAAATATATAAAAATAAAATATAAAAAATATATAAAAATTAATAGTAAAGTAATCAATAATGGCATAAGATTATTGGCTGATTATATGAATGAAGAAAGATTTTTGTTTACTGTCTTTAATTCTATTAGTGTGGATATTATGAGATGTTGACAAACCTTCAGCCAGACTCATCAAACAAACAAGGGAGAGAGAGAGAATGAAAATGAACAAAATCATGAATGATAGAAAGAAAACAACAGATGCCACAGTAATACAAAGAATTGTAAGGTAATATTATGAAAAATTATTTGCCAACAGATTGGACAACCTAGAAGAAATACATAAATTCCCACAAACACATAATCTCCTGAAACTGAATCAGGAAGAAATAGAGAATTTGAACAGACTGATTACCAGCAATGAAACGGTATCAGTAATAATAAAAATGAACAAACAAAACCTCTCAACCAAACAAAAGCCCAGGACAAAACACCTTCACCGGTAAGTTCTACCAATCATTTAAAGAAGATTTAATACATATTTTTCTCAAACTATTCCAAAAATATAGAAGCAGAAGGAAAACTTCCAAACTTATTCTATGAGGCTAGCACTACCCTGCTCCCAAAACCAGATAAAAACACTCCAAATAAAGAAAACTACAGGCCAATATCTCTGACAAACATAGATGCAAAAATCCTCAACAAAATATAGGCAAACCAAGTCCAAAAATACATCAAAATGTCATTCACCATGATTAAGTGTGAAGTATTCCAGGGATGCAAGAGTGGTTCAATATTCACAAATCAATCAACATGATACATCACATCAACAAGAGAAGGAATAAAAAACATATTATTTCAATATATGCAGAAAAATCATTTGACAAAGCACAACATTCATTCATGATAAAAATCCTTGAAAAGTAGGTCCAGAAGGAACATACACTATTATAATCAAGGCTATAAGTAAAAAACCCAAAGTGAGCATCATATTCAATGGTGAAAAATTGATAGTTTTTCTCTTAAGGTAAGGAACAAGACAGTGATATCCACTCTCACAACTGTAATTTATTTATTTCTGAGACAGAGAGAGACAGAGCATGAACGGGGGAGGGGCAGAGAGAGGGAGACACAGAATCAGAAGTAGGCTCCAGGCTCTGAGCCATCAGCCCAGAGCCCGACTCTGGGCTTGAACTCACAGACTGCGAGATCGTGACCTGAGCTGAAGTCGGACGCTTAACCTACTGAGCCACCCAGGTGCCCCATCACAACTGTAATTTAACATAGTACTGGTAATTCTAGCAACAGCAATCAAGCACATAAAAGAAACAAAGTGCATCCAAATTAATAAGAAAGAAGTAAAACATTATTTGCAGATGACATGATAACATTTATAGAAAATCCTACAGACTTCACACACACACATACACACAAAACTACTACAGCTGATAAGTGAATTCAGTAAGGTCACAGGATAGAATATTTATTTTGCATTTCTATACAGTAATAAGGAGCAGGAAGAGAAAGTAAGAAAATTATCGTACTTACAACAGCAGCAAAAATAATAAAATACCTACAAATAAACTTAACTGAAGAGGTGAAAGACCTGCACACTCTGAAAATTATAAAACAGTCATGCAAGCAGTTGACACAAACAAATGGAAAATAATTCCATACTCGTGGATTGGAAGAACAGTTGCTGTTTAAACCTTCTTACTACCCAAAGTGATCTACAGACTTTTTGTAATAAATAATCCCAGATATCAAGATATACTAAAAGTTGTAGAAATTAAAACACTGTAGTACTGGCACAGAATAGACAGACAAATCAATAGAACTTAATACAGAACTCAGAAAAAGACCCACAGTTACATAGTCAAATAATCTTTGACAAAGGAGGAAAGAATATCCAATGGGAAAAAGACAGTTTGATCAAAAATGGTGTTGGCAAAACTGGAAAGCTACATGCAAAAGAATGAAACTGGACCACTTTCTTACACCACACACAAAAATAAACTCAAAATGGATTAAATACTCAAATATGAGCCTACAACCATAAAAATCCTACAAGAGAGCAGTATTTTCTATGACATCAGCTGTGGCAACATTTTTCTAGACCTGCTTCCTAAGGCAATGGAAACAAAAGCAAAAATAAACTGCTGGAATACATCAAGATAAAAAGCTTCTCCACAGGAAATGAAACTATCAACACAACTAAAAGACAGCTTACTAAATGGAAGAGGATGTTTGCTAATGACATATCTGATAAAGGGTTAGTATCCAAAATATATAAAGAACTTAAAAAATTTATACGACACAGCATCAAAAATTTCCCCAAACATTCCAATTAAAAATAGCAGAAGACATAAATAGACATTTTTCCAAAGAAGTTATACAGATGACTAACAGACATGTAAATATGTTCAACATCACTCAGCATCAGAGAAATGCAAATCAAAACAATAATGAGATATCACCTCACACCTGTCGGAATGGCTAAAATTAAAAAAAAAACAAAAACATATGTTGGTGAGTATGTGGAGAAAAAGGAACACTCATTTACTGTTGGTAGGAATGCTAACTGATCACCCACTGTGGGTAAAAATAGAATTATCATAACATCCAGTAATTCACTACTGGGTATTTATCCAAAGAATACAAAAATGCTAATTCAAATAGAATTTTGTTCCCCTCTGTTTATTTAGTATTATTTGTAATAACCAAATTATGAAAACAACCCAAGTGTTTATTGATAGATGAATAGATGAAGAAGATGCACAATGGAATATTGTTCAGCCCTAAAAAATAATGAAGTCTTGTCATTTGTAACACCATGGATGGAGCTGGAGACTATAATGCTAAGTGAAATAAGTCAGTCAGAGAAAGACGTATACCAAATAATTTCAGTCGTGGAATTTTAGAAGGCAAACAGATGAACAAACTAAAAAGAAATTGACCAAGAAATAGACTCTTAACTATAGAGAACAAACTGTTGGTTACCAGTAGGGAAGTGTAGGGGGGATAGATGAAATAGGTGGAGGGGATTAAGAGCATAGTTATCATGATGAACACTGTATAATGTATAGAATTGTTGAATCTTTATATTGTACAACTGAACCTAATATAACACTCTATGTTAACTATACTGGAATTAAAATTAAAAATAAAAATGTCCTTGGACGTGGTGGCACTTCTAATTTTAAGGATATTCAAAAAAAGGAAATAAATGGCAAAACATTTTTTAGATAAATAAATGTAAGAAAATGTAAGAAAAAATTATAGTATAGTAGGTAGTTTCTATCTTGTGTGCTCATAATTTCCTTATTAAAAATCACATGCTGTTAATGCTGCCATACAACAATTATTCTATATATTGGTAGGACAAACCAAACCAGAATTAAAACAATCCATTTGAATTTTAATAATCCTCAGTTAAATGTGGTATAAAGAAATTTTTGAAATTGAGTAGGAATAGAAAAGCTACAGCAAATTGACTGATTATTATCACTTCCTTAGTACAAAGATGTTCAAACTGTTTTTTAAGCGAAATTATAAAATATGTTTCAACTCTTAGGCTTCTAAAAAAAAATATTTTAGAATAAATTAAGAATCTTTACTTTGACCACCACAGATATTTGGAGTTATGGATTAGCCCACAAATCTGAAAAGGAATACACAAAATGGCTCTAAATATCAAAGATCTTTTTCACAAAAAAGATTAAACTTTATTTTTATTTATCTATTCTAAAATCCAACAGGAAGGGAAGTTATAATAGAGAGAAAGTGTCTTTCCTCAAGAAGTCACTAAAACTTATTTCATCTAGTAAATTTACTTCACCTTGAATAAATCAGGCCTTTGCCTTGCTGGAATGGTCAAGGATCTACCTAAACTCCAAATTTTAGTTATGTGGTACACATTGCTTTTTCTGCTAGTATTTCTCTTCTTCCTCTCCTTCCTCCTCCTCTTTTGATCTCTCATCATTCTTTCTTTTCCTTGTCCCTATCCTCTCTCCTTTTTTTGTTTTTTGAGGTAATTATGGTAATTCCCAATTTTCCTGCTTGAAATATGTTACAATTCATCCTTAAGTAACATTTTAAGTGTTTTACTTTCAATATTTCCCCACTTCTTATTATAGAATGTTCAAAGAAAATCAAATGCACTCATTTACACAGTTAGAATCAGAATATCAGAAACCTCACACATTTTACTGCACTGCTATGGTCTTACATCACTCTAATATGTTAGGAATTTCATCCCTCCCTTTTTTTTCTGTGTCCTGGCAAAAATGGGTCTTTGGTCTCAGAATTTCCTACAAACTGTAATTGACTCTCTAACAGAATTGTTTAACTTTTCCTTGACTGACCCCTTATTTCCTCGATAGATAGATATAGCTATTTGATTAGATTTAAATTATTTTATTTGGCAAAACTATTCCACAAGTTGTGTGGCTTATACTCTGTTTATAACAACAGAAATCGTACTATTTACCATCAGTGGTGTCAGATGTTATCAGTCTGATCTATTTATACTAAATTCTCTCACAACCATTTACCCAATAGTATTGTTTGCGTTGATAATTATGGCATATGTCAATTGTCTTATTATAGACTGGAAATTAATAATTTAAAAAATCAAATTTTTAGGTCCAGTTCCCCTATATACAAAAAATTTTCATGATTTAATTACTTAACTGAAACATAATTACCAGGTAGAGTAGTTTAAATATTTGAATTTTTCCTTTCACTTATTAATATTCAGGATAATTGATGCCTCAATTATGAATCTTTTTATCTATAGAGCTTTCAAATCCTTGTAGAAACTGCAGGTCTTACTTTTTTTGGTGTTCAGATTTTCTTGCTTCTGCTAAATGGAAGTTCATTCAAGTCCATTCAAGTTCCTGCTTTTTTTCTCTTTCTCCTCTTTAATTTTTCTTTGTAATAGATACCCACCAGCAATGTATTTAAAAAAATTAATTTTTACATCATTGTATAATTTCATGTAGTTGTAAGACATAAGAGATTTAGAGTTCCCTTTATACTCCTCACCCAATTTCCCCAGTGGTAATGCCTTATGTATTTATAGTACAATATCACAATGAAGAAATTGACATTGACATAATCCATCCATCTGATTTCTTGTATCCTTTTTATCAAACTTCAGTCATTTAAAAAAATTAATGTTTATTTTTTTTGGAGAGAGAAAAGAGAGCAAGAGGGCAAAAAGGGAGAGGGAGACAGAATCTGAAGCAGGTTTCAGGCTCTGAGCTGTCAGCACAGAGCTGGAAGCTAGGCTCTAACCCACCAACTGGGAGAGCATGACCTGAGCTACAGTCAGATGCTTAACCGACTGAGCCTCCCAGGCACCCCAAAACGTCAGTCATCTTTGATTTCTTTTTGTTCTGGCCCAACAATATGATCATGTTGCATCTGAAGCACTTTGGGCATCACACCTGAAATTAATCAAATTTCGAAGATTTCCAAATTATTTGTATGTATGTATGTATGTATTTTTATGTAATTTATTGTTAAATTGGTTTCCATACAACACCCAGTGCTCATCCCAACAGGCGCCCTCCTTAATGCCCATCTTCCACTTTCCCCTCTCCCCCACCCTCCATCAACCCTCAGTTTGTTATCAGCATTCAAGAGTCTCTTATGATTTGCCTCCTTCCCACTCTGTAACTTTTTTCCCCCTTCCCCTTCTGACTTGTCTTTGGTTGAGTTTCTCAGGATCCACATATGAGTGAAATTATGTGGTATCTGTCTTTCTCTGCCTGACTTATTTCACTTAGCATAACACTCTCCAGTTACATTAACGTTGTTACAAAAGGCCAGATTTCATTCTTTCTCATTGCCAAGTAGTATTCCATTGTATATATAAATCATATCTTCTTTATCCATTCATCAGTTGATGGACATTTAGGCTCTTTCCATAATTTGGATATCGTTGAAAGTGCTGCTATAAACATTGGGGTACAAGTGCCCCTATGCATCAGCACTCCTGTATCCCTTGGGTAAATTCCTAGCAGTGCTATTGCTGGGTCATAGGGTAGATCTATTTTTAATTTTTTGAGGAATCTCCACACTGTTTTCCAGAGTGGCTGCACCAGTTTGCATTCCCACCAACAGTGCAAGAGGATTCCTATTTCTCCACATCCCTGCCAGCATCTATAGTCTCCTGATTTGTTCATTTTAGCCACTCTGACCGGCTTCCCTGGGTAATGCTACCAGTCATTTAAAGCAGAGATAATACCTATCCTTCTCAAGCTGTTCCACAAAATAGAAAGGGAAGGAAAACTTCCAGACTCATTCTATGAAGCCAGCATTACTTTGATTCCCAAAACAGACAAAGATCCAGCAAAAAAAGAGAACTACAGGCCAATCCCTGATGAATATGGATGCAAAACTTCTCAACAAGATACTAGCAAATCGAATTCAACAGCATATAAAACGAATCATTCACCACGATCAAGTGGGATTCATTCATGGGATGCAGGGCTGGTTCAACATTCGCAAATCAATCAATGTGGTACATCACATTAATAAAAGAAAAGATAAGAACCATATGATCCTGTCAATCGATGCAGAAAAAGCATTTGACAAAATTCAGCATCCTTTCTTATAAAAACCCTCGAGAAAGTCAGGATAGAAGGAACACACTTAAACATCATAAAAGCCATTTATGAAAAGCCAACAGCTAATATCATCCTCAATGGGGAAAAACTGAGAGCATTCTCCCTGAGATCAGGAACACGACAGGATTGCCCACTCTCACCTCTGTTGTTTAACATAGTGTTGGAAGTGCTAGCATCAGCAATCAGACAACAAAAGGAAATCAAAGGCATCAAAATTGGCAAAGATGAAGTCAAGCTTTCACTTTTTGCAGATGACATGATATTATACATGGAAAACCCGATAGACTCCACCAAAAGTCTGCTAAAACTGATACGTGAATTCAGCAAAGGCGTAGGACACAAAACCAATGTACAGAAATCAGTTGCATTCTTATACACTAATAATGAAGCCACAGAAAGACAAATAAAGAAACTGACCCCATTCACAATTGCACCAAGAAGCATAAAATACCCAGGAATAAACCTAACCAAAGATGTAAAAGATCTGTATGCTGAAAACTATGGAAAGTTTATGAAGAAAATTGAAGGAAGCTACAAAGAAATGGAAAAGCATTCCGTTCCCATGGATTGGAAGACTAAATATTGTTAAAATGTCAATAGTACCCAAAGCAATCGACACATTCAATGCAATCTCAATCAAAATTGCACCAACATTCTTCTCGAAGCTAGAACAAGCAATCCCAAAATTTGTATGGAACCACAAAAGACCCCAAATAGCCAAAGTAATATTGAAGAAGAACACCAAAGTAGGAGGCATCACAATTCCAGACTTTAGCCTCTACTACAAAGCTGTAATCATCAAGACAGCATGGTTTTGGCACAAAAACAGACGCATAGACCAATGGAATAAATAGAGACTCCAGAATTAGACCCACAGAAGTATGGCCAACTAATCTGTGACAAAGTAGGAAAGAATATCCAATGGAAAAGTCTCTTTAACAAATGGTGCTGGGAGAACTGGACAACAACATGCAGAAGAATGAAACTAGACCACTTTCTTACACCATGCACAAAAATAAACTCAAAATGGGGTAAAGGACCTGAATATGAGACAGGAAAGCATCAACACCTCTTGGGACCTGATGAAGACAAGAAGCTTCTGCCCTACAAAGGAAATGATCACCAAAACTAAAAGGCAAAAGATGGAATGGGAAAAGGTATTTGCAAATGACATACCAGACAAAGGGCTAGTATCCTAAATACATGAAGAGCTCACCAATTTCCACACCTGAAAAACAAATAATTCAGTGAAGAAATTGGCAGAAGACATGAATAGACACTTCTCTAAATAAGACATCCAGATGGCCAACAGGCACATGAAAAGATGCTCAACGTGACTCCTCACCAGAGAAATACAAATCAAAATCATACTGAGATACCACTTCATGCCAGTCAGAGTGGCTAAAATGACCAAATTATTTCTAAGCATGGTATTAAATGTGATAAGTTAGGCGTTAGGGTCTTCACTGATGCTAAATTGCTATAGCTTCTAAGACTTTTCAGTGTTCAGAGCTAGCAAACATTCATTATTTTATTAAGAAAAATAATTGTTTATAGTGATAGTTTCTCAAATAAAGGTTACAGGTTTTTGTTTTTGTGGTTGTATCTTAATATTCTTAAATTTGTATTTATATTTCTTTCCTCTTTTACTGCTAATCTTGGGTTATATTGCTCTCTGGCTTTTATTTGGATACAACAAAAGCATGGATTTGGGAAGAAACTGGAGATTTGGAAGCACATAAAAATATTCACTGGTTTTTAGTTCACAACTCCTATAAATCAAATCTCAGCACAGAGCTTTTTTCTTCTTTTTGGGGGAAGAGATTTGTGGCAGGACAATCTGTCAGGTATTGGGTAAATGGCTTTCTGTTGTTGCAGTCCCAAGGCACTATACTAACCTTTGTTGGGTTCCTTATATCTACCTTCAGCTTTGTAAACTGCCCCATGAACACTTTTGAAATTACTCAGGTTAAATTTGATACCCTTTTTTTTTTGCCTGAACGTGATTAACACAACAGATCATCCTGGAAATCACAAGAAATACATATTTATTTAGATCCTGCTGTATTTTGTCATTTGTTCCAGATAATTTGAATTAAAAAAAATAAATAAAATATGTGCTTTCCCCTCTAGAAATCAATAGGCTAGTTGGTGAAATAAATAAATAATTCCTCTGAATACAATAAATTTATCACAGAACTATGAATGAGCTTTTTGAAGTACAAAATTAAGCTGCTTATTCCATTCTAGAAGTTAAATAGGCCTTTTAGTGAGGTATATTTATTAAACTTTCCTTCATATATTGAAAGAATGTTTTGAAGAAAGTATGAACTTGTTTATTTTCAAAATACACACAAAATATAGAAAGTGTATTGTACATGGTAGTTTCAATAAATACATATTAAATGATTAGTTGGATATATAAGCAAAGATAATCAAACACTCAAAATATTTGTATATATTTTCAGCCTAACTGAAAAACCATGCAAGTTTTCTCACATGATTTTTAGTAAATTTTACTGTCTTTCACTCAATTTACCATGAGAACATGTAATGTAATAATCTCTTTGTGTCCTTATAAATTTTATCTTAGTTAGATTTGATGGCTTTGAATGAGTGTTTGGGAGATTGGCAAAGTCTACTCAAATTTCAGTTAAATTTTACATTGTGAGTCATGGAAGTAATGATCAAGAAAGTAAAGATTTAATGGGTTAACCTTAAAAATAACTAAGATCAACAAAATGGCTAACATTTGGACTGTCCGTGAAGCATCTTTCCTGCAATGGTCACAGGCCTATGGTTGAATACCCTCAGTTATTGAAATCTTATTTTCTTTGGAGTCCACCCAATCCATTTTATTTCAAGTCTGACATTTCAGAAAATTGTAGAGTTTGTAAATATATCCAAGTCTAGTCAGATATAAGGAATAGATTGTTTACATTATAAGAATTTGATGTTCAGTCACTCAATTGTATTTTAGATTAACTATTAATATGGAATTTCAAAGATTTTTTTTTCAATATAGTACTTTCATAACCAATTAAGTTTTTGTTTTCCAAATAAAAATTGTCAGAAACATCACTGTAAGCACTGCGTTTTAATTGAAGCTGAGGACTAATTTAAATCACATTTCATGTTATAGTATCAATCCGTTGCACATCTTGCTTAAAATATCAGTAGTTATTCTAGAATAAGATATTGGCTTTCCAACGCAAGCTATTAAAAATTTCAAGCACAATTGGAGCATAGTTATTGATAAAAAAGTAATGTTACCAGGACTCAATTACCAAGACAGAGAATTTCACTAATAACATGAAGTAACATCTTTAGGTTTCTTACTTGCCTCCATTCCATTTTTTTTTTTACAGGCATTAAATTACTATCTAAATTATGGTAGTTTGCTGACAATTAGAATTATTAAAAGTCCATTTTTGCCATAAAACCCCAAGATATATCTGAACACATCAGAAGCAAAAGGCTACATTTTTAGAGAACTTGCAAGCTACTTACATAGCAGCCACATAGTGTGAAGTGTGTGTGTGTGTGTGTGTGTGTGTGTGTGTACTCTTAATTCTAAATCTTACCAAACCTTCAAAAAGTACACACATAAATAAGGGGAACAGATGAAATGAGCCATGAATAAGAGAAGACCTAAACACTTCCACTTATGTATACTGGTGAAATAAATATCTCATGACAGTGTTATACAAAGTGTCCTGACAGGATTGTGTCCTTCTGTGAGGGGGTGGAGGCAAGCAATGAAGACATGGCAAGGAATAAATATTCTGATCCTGATACCAATCTGTTCTGATTCTTCAGTTTCCTACCTCTCCCTCCAAATGACTGAGCTTAACCAGAAGCTGGGGGACAAAGAAGAGTGTTGACATAGTCCATGCTTGCAGTCCATGAGCCTGTGTAAACTGGCCTCAATCCCCTCAATCAAAGAATCTCACACACAATCCTTCATTTCCTTTTCCTCTTCTAGCTGACAGAAATGCAATCAAATCCTTAGGATTACTTTGGGAGCCATGAGCAGAAGACAGCAAACATCCACAAAATGGAACGTGCCTGGATCCTATGTTATCTCTTGCAGGTGAGCTGTGGGATCAGGTACACCTGCTTTGGAATGTGTGATGTGAGTACAACCAAACAGTGTGTGAAGTTCCTGATATCTTGAGTTTTATCCACTAGAGCAGATAGCATGTCATAATGATCATGACACAGCAAATATTAATAACCATACCAAAAATTTCACTATCCTATTTATCAATTAATATACTTACTAAACATTTATTAAGTGAGAAGCACTGTACTAGATACAGGGGATAAAACAACATTTGCCTTAGAGATTTTAGAAAGTTTAAAGACTTTATATAAACTTAAAAAACTTAGTATAAGCTATAAAAATATTAGTAAAGTGCAGTACTTTAGAAACATACTGAAGAATTTAATGGCAGTATACTTAAAATTCTGTGTCTACTTACAGTTAGGTATACCTGGAATTCTATCCTCCATTTTCTGCCTGGCAAATTTGTGCTTATTATTTAAGTCCTATTCAATCATTATCTCTGTGCTTTCCACATGTATTCTCCCTTATACTTTTCTACTATATTGATAAAATCTCTCCTATAGCTCTCTTGTAACTCCATATTCATAGTTTATCACTGAATGTTGTATATATTTAGAACTAGACCCTGATATATTTATCTTCCTTTTATCCTCCGTGCCCATAAAAATGGTTGTGTACATATTTAAGAATAATCCTTATTGCCTCCGCTTTGTATGATGTGTTTAGTCCAGATATTCGGTTATATAGCCACCGTTGCCCCTATCATTATTCCCAGGGAGCCAAGTTTCCTTTAGAAATGGGGTTCCATGTGGCTGGCTATGGTATATCAGATTTTCTGAAACATGTTACCCTTCTAGTCCATCCTATCAGCACTGATCTAAGTGTGTAGGTGAAAAAATAATCCATATAGTTGTTGAATATAGTCATGTGGAAGCCATATGTTTTCCTCTGGGTTGTACTTAAGAATATAGATTGCTTCTTATTTGATTCCTTCCAAGACCTAGCATAGTGCCTTTTGCATTTAAAATACCAAATAGGATTTCAAACAGCCTTTCCCCATCTATTTGTGTAATGCTATGCTAACATAATCAATGGGATAAAGTTTCACAAGAACCCATGAGAATTGTCCATTGATGCTAGTCACATTTTGCAGAGCCAGGCAGAATTTGCTTTTCTCCTTCTCTGTATCGTATCTTCCCCAAGTTTCTGATAGTACACAGTTTTGATTGCTGCTCTCTAGTCTGTTCCATCTGCTACTCTCTTATTTCCCAGCAGACAAGCCACTGTACTGTGTCACTTTAATTTCTGCTTTAGTGCCCTTAAACTGCTTCTCCAACTTAACCAGCCAGGCTTTAGCTCACCATAAAGCACCTGCCAGGGAATTCGACTGCCACACATGTGGCCAGACTGGTGACTGTAGGATGCTTTCAGAAATAAGGTGAAAGTGCTTGTGGAATTGAGGTCAAAAACCTCCCTCATTTTTCTTAGTGGTTAATTGACTGTGTTTTTTAGATGGACTGTGAGTTATGGAATGTTATTGTTCATAGGGTCAGGGACAGAAATCAACAACTTTTGTCACTAAAATCTCTAGCTTCTTTAAAAGGCCAAATGAAGGCCACAAGACACCTGCACATGTTTTTGGTGCCATACTACTGTTAATGGCAGGTGTTTATTCTGCCAAATTAGGATATAGCTACAATGTAAACTTATCACCTAATTCAGGTACTAAGTACACAGTCATCCTATAGAGCTTCTGCACAGATCCCAGTCTTAGCCAAATTTGTCTTAATTGACAATTAATCAGCACTTGATTGAGCTTCACATATCATGCCACATATAGATAGCTGAAAATTCAATTAAAAAATAAATGTTTTTCTTTCAATGACATAGGGTAGACTCCTAACTAATAGAGTCAAATACAGATATTCTGGAAGAGTGGAATTGTATTTTTATCTTATACATATTTTTTATTAAAAAAATAATCTTTATCTATTTTTGAGAGAGGGAGAGGCAGAGTGGGGGAGGGGCAGAAAGAGAGGGAGACAGAGGATCCAAAGCGGGCTCTGGGCTGATAGCAGAGAACCTGATGCAGGGCTCGAACCCACAAACCACAAGATGATGACCTGAGCCAAAGTTAGATGCTCAACTGACTGAGCCACCCAGGTGCCCCTCTTATATACATACTTTTGTCCTAAAGACAAACAGCTTTTCATGATTCATGATTCTCAAGATTAGCTATTGTTCCTTTGATATTTAATGGCAATATTTATTTTTAATCACTTCCTTAAGTATACACTTCCAATAAGTATTCTCTTATTGAAATATAAGCAGAATCAAGTCTGTTAATTCATCTCTATGCATATACTTTCTGGAAGGGAAAAAAGTGAAATATTTCATCTTTAGCAACTGTAGTCCTAAACATAAATCTAAGAGATTCTTAGATTTTTAAATTTCAGATCTGGTCTTTAACTTTAATTTCGTAGAAATCCTACTAACACAGGAACACTCCGATTCTATAATTCTCATAAAAAATGGTCATATTACACCTGAATATTTTCCCTTTAATTTGAATTTATTTTTTTGTAATTAAAATTACCTGTAATTGTTTCTGTACCTTGTTTAATTCATTAGTTATACAAAGAAAATTGTATCTCAAGAGGTTAGTAATACTCTGCAGGCCAAAAGGAAACTCATATTTTTCAAGCCTCTGATCACTTTATACCAGGATATGGTAAGATACAGGAGCTTGCTAACAGCAAGGAAGCTAATCTTCTAAAATAGCTCATTTTTATTTTTTTTTTAATTTTGTAAACGTTTTTATTTATTTTTGAGACAGAGAGAGATAGAGCATGAACGGGGGAGGGGCAAAGAGAGGGGCACAGAAACAAGCAGGCTCCAGGCTCTGAGCTGTCAGCCCAGAGCCCGACGCGGGGCTCAAACTAATGGACCGCTAGATCGTGACCTGAGCTGAAGTCGGCCACCCAGGCGCCCCTAAAATAGCTCATTTTTAAACATTTTTTCATCTGGTTATTCTTTCTTCAAGTAGTTGTATGTAAAAACATAAAAGTGAATAAACACACAAAAGATAAGTTGCTCTGCTTAAAGGCAATGAAGATACAGAAACCTACAAGGTGAGTCCTCTGATAATATTTCTATTCAAACATGAGTCTGCCTTAGTGTGTCATGTGTACAGAAACGCAAAAGTGTATGCATGTCTTCTGTGTATCATCTATCTATAATGTATAGGAAAATGATTGGAGTCACAGAATTATGAAGTACCATTAACAAAAAATAGCTATTTAACCATCACTATAAAAAGTAGTCACTTCATGATAGAAAGAAAAAAAATTAAAAGCAAATAACAGAACCATTAAGAATATAGACGAGGAAAAAATATATATATAAATAAAGAACAATAATAAACTTAGGTAGGCATAATACTGACACAATTGATTTTAAAGATCATTATTTATAGGAGTGGAAATGCAAATACCTAAGTAATTAGATGTTATACAGCTGTACACTTCATTATGTTGACTATTTTCAGAACTTCCCACATTCTAAATTTGTTTAATGCTTATTTATTTTTGAGAGAGTGGGGCAGAGTGTGAGTGGGGGAGGAGCAAAGAGAGAGGGAGACACAGAATCCAAAGCAGGCTCCAGGCTCCAAGCTGTAAGCACAGAGTGCAACGCTGGGGCTCAAACCCACAAACCATGAAATCATGATTTGAGCCAAAGTTGGACACCCAACCGATTGAGCCACCCAGGCACCCCTGGAACTTCCCACATTCTAATTGGGGATTATAATTCCTTTGTATTCAGTTTCATCAAAACTCTCTTTTACATACTTTATTTCATTTCTTATTTGTAATTTATGATATATAACTGTATATGTTTCAATTATATACCTCTAAATTTTCTACAGAAAAAAATTCCATTATCGATTTTTTTTCAAGTTTTTATTTAAATTCCAGTTAGTTAATATACAGTGTATTATTAGTTTCAGGTGTATAATATAGTGATTCAACAATTCTATACAATACTCAGTGCTCATCATGAGAAGTCTGCTCTTATACCCTTTCAACCATTTCAAGCATCCTCCTACCCACCTCCCACCTAGTAACCATCAGTTTGTTGTCTATAGTTGAGTTTTTTTTAATCTGTTTGTTTTTCTTTGTTTTGTTTCTTAAATATCACATATGATTGAAAGCATATAGAATTTATATTTCTTTGATTAACTTATTTCATTTACGTAATATTCTCTACATCCATTCAAATGGCAAGATTTCATTCTTTTTTATGGCTGAGTAATATTTCATTATCTATCTGTATCTGTATCTCTGTCTCTATCTCTATCTCTGTCTCTGTCTCTGTCATCTCTACTTTATCTATCTGTATCTTCTTTATCTCTAATCATCTCTTCCTTATCCATTCATCTATCAATGGAACTTGGGCTGCTACCATAAATTAATTATTTAAAGACAGCTACAATAGCGACACCTGGGTGGCTCAGTCCCTTGAGCATCTGACTTCGGCTCAGGTTATATCATGGTTTGTGAGTTTAAACCCCACATTGGGCTCTGTGCTGATAGCTCAGAGCCTGGAGCCTGCTTCGGATTCTGTGTCCCCCTCTCTGTGCCCCTCCCCCAATTGTGCTCTGTCTCTCTCAAATAAATAAAAAGAAAATTTTAAAAATGCTACAATAAACTGAGGAATGCATATATATTTTCAAATTATGTTTTTTGTTTTGTTTTGTTTTGTTTGTTTTTATTCCTTGGGTAAACACTCAGTAGTGGAACTACTGGATCATATGGCAGTTCTATTTTTAACTTTTTGAGGAACCTCTATAGTGTTTTCTACAGAGTCTGCACCAGTTTGCATTCCCAACAATGGTGCCTGAGGGTTTGTTTTTCTCCACATCTTCACCAAAATGTTGTTTCTTGTGTTTTTAATTTTAGCCATTCTGACAGGTATGAGGTGATATCTCATGACAGTTTGATTTACATTTTCGTGATGCTGAGTGATGTTGAGCATATTTACATATATCTGTTGGCCATCTGTATGTCTTCTTTGGAGTCATGTCTTCTGCCCACCTTGTAATTGGATTATTGGGGCATTTTTGGTGTTTAGTTGTGTAAGTTCTTTATATATTCTGGATACTAATCCTTTACCAGATATGTCATTAGCAAATATCTTCTTCCATTTAGTTGGTTGTCTTTTTTGTTGATAGTTTCCTTTGCTGTGCAGAAGCTTTTTATTTTGATGTATTCCGACAGTTTATTTTTGCTTTATTTCCCTTGCCTTAGGAAATGTCTAGAAAAATGTTCCTAGGGCCGATTTCATAGAAAATACCGCTCTCTTGTAAGATTTTTATGTTTGTAAGCTCATATTTGATTATTTAATACATTTTGAGTTTATTTTTGTGTGTAGTGTAAGAAAGTGGTCTTTCATTCTTTTGCATGTAGCTGTCTAGTTTTCCCAACACCATTTGTGGAAGAGACTCTTTTTCCCATTGCATATTCTTACCTACTTTGTCAAAGATTAATTGACTATATAATTGTGGGTTTTTTTCTGGGCTCTGTATTCAGTTCTATTGATCTATGTGTCTATTTTTACACCAATACCATTATGTTTTAGTTTCTATAACTTTGTTATATATCTTGATATCTGGGATTGTGGTGCATCCAGTTTTATTCTCCTTTCTCAAGATTGTTTTGACCATTTGAGGTCTTTTGTGGTTGCATACAAATTTTAGGGTTATTTGTTTTAGGTATGTGAAAAATGCTGTTGGTATTTTGGTAAGGATTGCATTAAATCTGTAGATTGCTTTGAGTAGTGTAGATATTTTTAAAATCTTTTTTCAAAAATTTATTTTTCTTCCAATCTATGAGTTTGGAATATCTTTCCATTTGTTTGTGTCATCTTCAATTTCTTTCACTAGTGTTTTATAGTTTTCAGAGTACATTTTTTTCACCTACTTGGTTAAGGTTACTCCTAGGTATCTTATTATTTTTGGTGCTGTTGTGAATGGGATGATTCTCTTAATTTCCTTTCTGCTACTTAATTAGTACATACAGTATCATCTCATCTGCAAATTGTGAGAGTTTTACTTCTTTTTTACCAATTTGGGTGCCATTTATTTCCTTCTCTTGTCTGATTGCTGTAGTTAAAACTTCAAGTATTATGTTGAATTAAAGTGTTGAGAATGGACATTCCTGTCTTGTTCCTGAGCTTAAAGGAAAGTCTGCCAGTTTTTCATCAAACATGTTATCTGTGGCTTTTACAAATGTGGCTTTTGTTATGTTATATTGCCTCCAAACCTACACTATTGAGGGTTTTCATCATGAATGAATGCTGTACTTTGTCAAATGATTTTTTTTCTGCATCTATTGAAATAATCATATGGTTTCTATCTTTTGTTGATGTGCTGTATCAGGTTGGTTGGTTTGTGAATATTGAGCCACAGTTGCATCCCAGGAATAAATCCCTCTTGGTTATGGTGATTGATTCTTTTAATGTATTGTTGGGTTCGGTCTGCTAATATTTTGTTGAAGACTTTTGTATTGATGTTCATCAGATATATTGGTCTGTGTTTATCTGGTATGGAGTGACTTTATTTGGTTTAGGATCAGGGTAAGGCTGTCTTCATAGACTGAATTTGGACGTTTTCCTTCCTCTACTGTTTTTTGGAATAGTTTGAGAATACATATTTATTCTTCTTTGTGATTGGTAGAATTCACCTGTCTGTTCCTGCCCTTTTGTTTGTTGGGAATTTTTTGCTTACTGATTCAACTGATTGCTGGCAATCATTCTATTCAAATTTCTAATTCTTTCTGACTCAGTTTTTGGAGGTTACATATTTCTAGGAAATTATCCATTTATTCTAGGATGCCCAATTTGTTGGCATATAATTTTTTATAATATTCTGTTATAATTGTTTTATTGGTATTGGTTGTTATTTCTCCATTTCATTTCTGATTTTGTTTATTCAAATATTTCCAATATGTCATTTAAAGTCACTGCTTCCTTGTAAAGGGGTTTTAAAGTCTCCTACTATTATTGTATTCCTCATGATCACTTCCTTAATGTTTGTTAATATCTGCATTATGTATGCGCTTTCATATCAGGTGCATAAATATTTCCAAGTGTTATATCTTCTTATTGAATTGCTTTCTTCATGGTTATATAATGTCTTTGTCTCTTATTACAGTATTTGTTTTAAAGTTTGTATTGTCTGATACATGTACTGCTATCTTGGCTTGCTACACTTCCATTTGCATGACTAGTGCATTTTCATTTCTTCACTTCAAATCTCCCGTTTCTTTAGGTCTGGTATGAGTCTCCTGTAGGCAGCACAAAAATGGGCCTTGATTTTTTATCCATTCCATCACCCTATATCTTTTTATATGAGTGTTTAGTCCATTTACACTCAATGTAATTTTTGTTAAGTATGTACTTAATACCATTTGTTATTTATGATTGTTTTTGTAGTTTTTGTCTGTTTGCTTCTTTTCTTGCTCTCTTTTATCATGGTTTGTTGGTTTTAGTAATATACTTGGATTCCTTTCTCTTTATTTTTTCCATACCTATTACTGGTTTTTGATTTGTGGTTACCCTGGGGTGTGTATTTAGCAACTTATACATGTAGCGTCTGTATTAAGTTCACTGTCACTTACTTTTGAAATCACTTTTTACTCCTCGTTTTTCCCACGTTTTAGGAGTATGGTGTCCTAATATATATCCCTTGACTGATTTTTATAAATATATTTACTTTTATTGCTTTTTTGCTTTCCTTATACCTTTTAAAAATGTTTAATGTTTATTTATTTTATGAGAGACAGAGCACAAGAAGTGGAGGGGCAGAGAGAGAGGGAGACACAGAATCTGAAGAAGGCACCAGGCTCTGAGCCATCAGCACAGAGACTGATGTGGGGCTTGAACCCACAAACCCTGAGATCATGACCTGTCCTGAAGTTGGACACCTAACCAACTGAGCCACCCAGGCGCCCCTCTTTCTTCCTTTCTTACTGCTACTAATGTTCTTTCATTCCCACTCACAGAGTCCCCCTTAACATTTCTTCTAGGGTTATTTTAGTGGTCATGCTTTCCTTTCTCTGTTGTCTGTAAAACTCTTTATTCCTCCTTCTTTTCTGACTGACAGCTTTGCTGGATGGAGTATTCTTGGCTGTGTGTTTTTTTTTTCTTTCAGAATTTTGAATATATTATGCCACATCCTTTTGGCCTGCAAAGTGTCTGCTGAAAACTCAAGTAATAGCCCTATAAAGTTTTCTTTGTATGTAATTGTTTTCTCTTGCCACTTTTAAAGTTCTCTATCGCTATTTTTTTTGTCATTTTAATTACTTTATGTTTTGGTGTGGACACACTTGGGTTGATTTTGTTGGAGGATCTCTGTTCCTCCCAGATTTGGATGTCTGTTTCCTTCCCCAGATTCAAGATGTTTTCAAATATTTCTTCACATAAATTTCTGCCACCTTTTCTTTCTCTTTTCCTTCTGTGATCCCTATAGTGTCAATGTTTTAATGCTTAATGGAGTCACTGAGTTCTCTAAGTCTATTTTTATTATTTTTTTTTATTATTTTCTATTTCTCTTGTTCAGCTTGATTGCTTTCTATTACTCTGTCCTCCAGGTCACTGATCTGTTCTTCTGATTCTTCTGTCTCCTATATATGACCTGTAGTGTATTTTTAATTTCAGTTGAGTTCATAATCTCTGGTTATTTTTTGTTTTTATTTTTTACCTCTTTGTTGAGAGTTTTTCTGAAGTCCTCCACTCTTTCTCAAGTCCAGTGAATATCTTCATTACCATTACTTTAAATTTTTCATCAGGCATATTACTTTATCTCTGTTTCCTCTTTTCTCTTGCTGTGATTTTGTCCTATTCTTTCATTTGACACATATTCTTCTGTCTCATTTTGTGTAACTCTCTATGTCTGTTTATATGTGTTAGTAAAGTTACCCATGCCTTCTGCTCATGAAACTAGTAGTCTTATGAATAAGAGTTCTTGCAGGGCAATGTCCCCTGTTCACCAGAAACTGGTGCTTCAATGGTGTCTCCTATGTGTCTTATGTGTACATTACTATTGTGGCTGAGTCACTTTTGCCTTCAGTCCAGTTGTGTGCAATGGCTCTTTTTGCCATGGTGGGCAAGGTTTGGTCCCTGTGTGATTAGTTAGCCAATCTGGGCCTACCTTGGGTTTGAGTCATCAAACCAGGAGTTTGCCAGAGATGTCTGTCTCTAGCCCACTGCTAGGGCTGCAGTGGGACTGGCATGTGTGGTTGTATTTCCCTATCTTCATGCAGGAGTCACTTTGGAGTGGTGCTGGCCCTTCTCAGTACTGCATGCACATTGCCAGTCTTGCGGCACTGCTTGGATGGATCCTGCCATGGATGTTTTAGAGGAAGCAGGTCCGCAGGAGAACACAGTGGCAGAGCATGCAGTGTTAACCTGGCTTGTGCTGGTTTGCTGTGGAAAAGGATCTGTAGCTCCTTTAGAAAACTCTTGCCATGGGGTTGGATGGTGAAGGCCCACAGACTGTCAGGGTGGAGTGCATGGCGTCAGCAAGGTATGAGCTGGTCTGCTGTGGGAGGAGACCTGCATCCATTGGAAGACCAAGGCTGGCTAGGTTGGAAGGTGCTGACCAGCAGAAGCACATAGAGCAAGGCATGCTTTACAAAGCTAGGTGGAGAGTGTTGCATTGCACTGGTTCCTACAGATGTCCATGTGTTTAGGCTTAGAGGCAGTAGAGGTAGATGGCACATACCAGCTCTTTGGTTTCTGGAGAAGTCTCTTAGATATCTCTGCCCCTTCAATACACACTCTGAGACCAGAAAATAGATATTCCTCCAGTGTACCCCAAGTGTTTTTAAATTCCTGCTTCTATGTTGTATCTCCATAGGACTCTTTACTGTGCTATCTCTTTAATGTAGGGACTCAGTCTCCTATCACCCTCCTGGCTATCCCAGAGCAGAGCTACGGATTTTTTTTTTTTTTAGAATTCCAGTGGTAAATCCCCACTGATTGTAAGAACTCATGAGATTAGGCCCTTCTGTTTTTCAAAGGCAAATGTTATGGACATTTTTCTTCCTTTTGTGGGTTCCTTGTTCCTGGGGTGCTTTATGTGAAGGTCTGTTTCTTTTTTCTTATGTAAGTGTTGTCTGGTTGCATCCATGGAACAAAGGGAGCTTAGGATCCTCCTACTCTGCCATCTTCCCCAGAAGTCCTATGTGTAAATAGTTTAGAACAAAATTAAAGATAATTTAATAATCTTAAAGGGCTTAAGTGACTTATCAATAGTCACATAGCTAATCTATATTTTAGCTAAGTTTAGTTCTTAAATTTAACTACTAAGTCTTATAATTATGTATCAATTTGTGGCATTTCCTAATTTCTGTTTAATGTCAATAAGATTATATTACAAGTTCCATATGCATTTTTAAATTGCAAAATTTTTTCATTTAATATCCAAAGGTTATGATTAATAGAGAAGAATTAACACAGTGCGTTCATGAGGGCTGATTTTTATATGATTCACTGTTTATTTGCCTGGGAGTGTACGGATAAGGAGAAAAGGGCACAGTGGAAGAAATTTATAGTCTAGCCTTCAGCTCATTCTGTGTTAAGATCAATTGTTGTGTCCTATTACTTTTATCTGGAATGCTCCATGATTGGCCTAAGTAGTAGATACCTAGAATTCAGATTTTGTCCTAAGGATTGTTTGCTGGAGCCTGGATCTGCATTATACCTCCATTCTGAATAGTGCTCATACTGTCATCTCATAACTGACCTGCCTCACCCTTTCCCTTTTTTAATAACCTTTATGTGTGCTGCATTTTAAGACTCTAATGCAATGCTTCTCAAAGTGAGGTCCCTAGACCAACACTATCATCAGTAGCATCTGAGAACTGTTTATATTATAAAATATATTTTATATTATATTTATACTATAAATATAATTATTAAATTATATTATTTTTTAACTTTATTTTTGAGAGAAAGAGAGAGGGATAGTATACAAGCAGGGGAGGCAGAGAGAGAGAGGGAGAGAGAGAATCCCAAGAAGGCTTTATGCTGTCAGCAAGGAGCCTGACACAGAGCTTGATCCCATGAACTGCTAGATCATGACCTGACCTGAAATCCAGTCAGATGCTTAACCAACTGAGCCACCTAGCCACCCCTACAAAATTATATTCTTGAAGCTTACCCCTGACCTACTGAAATATAAGCTCTGGGTCTGAGGCCCAGAAATGTGTATTTTAATAAGTCTTAGAAAGCGATCTGAAATATGTTAAAGTTTGAAGAGCAGAGCTCCAGCATAAAAAGTAGAGATCCATTCCTCATCATTACTGCTTCTGGTATTCTGTACAGCTGGAGTGTCAATCCTCTTATTTTTTGGTAAGAACACCACTGACAGCTAAAGTCCAGTGCTGTTCCTTAACCAAGAAATGGGTTCTAGAAGCCCTAAGATACTGAATATCATTTTATCTCCCTTATTGCTTCACAATAAATCTAATAAAAATCTTTGTTCCAATCTCTTGAGTATCTCTTGTGTGCCTGGCATTTTGTAACTCATTTAATTTTCATTATAAGCATAATAAGGATTACCCTTTAGTATTTTTGGGGTCTCAGGTACAGAGGTTTGAGATATTTACATTCCTTAGTTCACAGCACAGTACTGTCACTGTGTTTTGCAAAAGAGGCAATATATAGGCAATAGGCAAGCATCATTGTCTTCTTTTATAATTCTGCATGTATTTCATAAAATAAGCTTAGTGTTTTTAAATGTGTATATACTTTTTAATTTCTTTTTGTAAACAACTTAATTGAGATACAATTCACATACGGCATACAAGTCACTTACATGACATGTATAATTCAATGGCTTTTAGTATATTCAGAGTATTTTCATCAGTGTAAAAAATATTTTCATTATACCAAAAAGAAACCCTGTACCCCTTCCTCATCACTCGACAAACCCCTTTCCCTACCCTCATTCCCAGCTGTAAGTAATCACTAATCTCTTTTCTGTTTTTATAGATTTGCCTATAATGGAAATTTCATGGAAATTTCATACAAAATTCAGTCTTTTGTTAATGATTTATTTTATTTAGTAAAAGATTTTCAAGGATGTCCCACATCATAGAATGTCAAATAGTTTTAACTCTTTTTATTGCTGAATTATATATCAGTACATAGATATATAACTTGGTATTTATCCATCAATTGATGGGTATTTGAGTTGTTTCCACTTTAGGGCTATTATAAATAATGTTGCTATGGACATTCATATACAAGTTTTGTGTATTTTTTAAATATTTTATTTAAATTCTAGTCAGTTGACATACAGAATAATGTTACTTTCAGGTGTACAATATCCAACCCTTCCACACCTCACCCAGTGTTTATCACATCCCCATCATCTATTTAACTGATAACCCCACCCACCTCCCCTCTGGTAACCATCAGTTCTCTATAGTTAAGAGTATGTTTCTTAGTGTGTCTCTCTGTGTTTTTTTTTTCCATTCACTTGTTTGTATCCTAAATTCCAAATATGAGTGAAATCATATGGTATTTGTCTTCCTCTGATTGATTTATTTCATTTAGCATAATACTTTTTAGCTCCCTCCATGTCATTGCAAATGGCAAGATTTCATTGTTTTTCTTTTTTTTTTTTTTCTTGGTGTTTTGTTGTTGTTGTTCTGAGAGAGAGAGAGAGAGAGAGAGAGAGAGACAGAGAGAGAGTGAGGGAGGGACTAAGAGGGAGAGGGGGGATTTTAAGCAGGCTCCATACTGGCTGGCTACTGCAGCACTGCATCTCACAAGAGTGAGATCATGACCCAAGCCAAAATAAAAAATTAGACACTTAACTAGCTGATCTACCAAGGTACCCCTAGATTTCATTTATTCTTTTCTTATGGATGAGTAATATTCCATTATATATATATATATACATGTATATGTATATATATAATATTTTCTTTATCCATTTATTAATCTATGTACACTTGAACTGTTTTTCATAATTTGGCTATTGTACATAATGCCACTATAAACATCAGGATGCTTGTATCGATTGAATTAGTATTTTTGTATTCTTTGGGTAAATACCTAGTACTATGATAGCCGGATCTGTTTTCAACTTCTGTTTTTAATTTCTTGAGCAAAGTCCATAGTGTTTTCCAGAGTGGCTATAACAGTTTGCATTCCCACCAATAGTGCAGGAGTTCTCCTTTCTCCACATCCTTGCCAACACTTGTTGTTTCTTCTGTTGCTGATTTTAGCCATTCTGACAGGTGTGAAGTGATATTTCATTGTAGTTTTGACTTGCATTTCCCTGATGGTAAATGATGTTGAGCATTTTCTCGTATGTTTTTTGGCCATGGGTGTGTATTGTTTGGAAAATATCTGTTTATGCCTTCTGCCCATTTTTAATTGGATTATTTCTTTTTTTGGTGATGAGTTGTATAGGTTCTTTATATATATTATGGATACTAACTCTTTATCAGATTTGTCATTTGCAGATATCTTCTCCCATTCCTTAGGTGCCTTTTAGTTTTGTTGATGGTTTCCTTCACTGTGCAGAAGCTTTCTATGTTAATGTAGTCCCAATAGTTTATTTTTGCTTTTTGTTCCTTTGCCTCAGGAGACATATGTAGAAACAAATTGCTATAGCTGATGTCAAAGAAGATACTGCCTGTGATCTCTTATAGGAATTTTATGACTCAGGTCTCACATTTAGGTCTTTTATCCATTTTGAGTTTATCTTTGGGTATGGTGTAAGAAAACTTTCATTCTTTTGCATGTTGTTGTCCAGTTTTCCCTACACTTGTTGAAGATACTGTCTTTCTCCCATGGGATAATCTTTCCTGCTTTGTCGGAGATTAACTGATCATATAAATGTTATTTCTGGATTTTTATTCTATTTTTTTGGGTCTATGTGTCTATTTTTGTGCCAGCACTATACTATTTTGATTACTAAAGCTTTGTGATATAACTTGGAGTCTGGAATTGTGATGCCTTCATCTTTGCTTTTCTTTTCAAGGTTGCTTGGGCTATTCAGGGTCTTTTGTGGTCTCTTGCAAATTTTAGGATTGTTCTATCTCTGTGAAAAATGTTGGTAGTAATTTGATAAGGATTGCATTAAATGTGTAGATTGCTTTGGGTAGTATAGACATTTTATCAATATTTGTTCTTCAAAGAATGGAAAAGTCTTTCCATTCCATTGTGTTGTCTTCAGTTTCTTTCATTGGTATTTTATAGTTTTCATAGCATAGTTTTTTACCTGTTAGGTTGGGCTTATTGCTAAGTATATTATGGCTGTTAGTGCAATTATAAATGGGAATGATTCCTTAAATTCTCCTTTTGCTACCACATTATTGGTGTTTAGAAATGCAACAGATACCTTTACTTTGGTTTTGTATCCTGTGACTTTATTAATTTCATTTATCAGAACTAGCAGTTTTTTTGGTGGAGTCTTCTGGGTTTTCTATATATAGTATCATGTCATCTGCAAATGGTGAAATTTGAGTTCTTCCTTGCTGATCCAGATGCCTTATTTCTTTTTGTTGTCTGATTGCTGTAGCTAGGACTTCCAGTACCGTTAAATCACAGTGTGAGAATGGACATCGCTGTCTTGTTCATGACAGTACAAGAAAGGCTCTCATTTTTTTCCTCATTGAGAATGATATTAGTTGTGTGCTTTTCTTATATTGCCTTCATTATGTTGAGGTATGTTTCCTCTAAACCTACTTTGTTGAGGGCTTTTATCATGAATGGCTGCTGTACTTTGTCCAAGGCTTTTTCTGCATCTATTAAAATGAATATATGGTTCTTATCCATTATTTTATTAATGTGATGTATCACATTGATTTGTGGATATTGAACCACCCTTGTGACCCGGAATAAATCCCACTTGATCATGGTGAATGATTTTTTTTAATGATTGTTGGATTCAGTTTGCTAGTATTTTCTTGAGAATCGTTGCATCCTTGTTCATCAGAGATATTGGCCTGCAGTTATTTTTTCTAGTGTCTTTATCTGGTTTTGATATCAGGGTAATACTAACTTAATTAAATGAATTTGGAACTTTTGTTTCCTTTTCTATTTTTTTAAACAGTTTGAGGAGAATAGTTTTAGTTCTTCTTTAAATGTTTGGTAAAATTCCCTTGTGAGTATATCTGGTCCTGGACTTTGCTACATCCCAAAGGTTTTGGACACTGTTTTCATTTTCATTTGCCACCATGGATTTTTTTTTTTAATTTCTTCTTTTTGTAGTCAGAAAAGGTGCATCGAATGACTTCAATATTTTTGTATTTGTTGGTCTTGTTTTGTGACCTAATAGGTAATCTATTCTGGAGAATGTTCTGTGTGCATTTGAAAACAATGTGTATTCTGTTGCTTTATGATGGAATGTTCTGAATATATCTGTTAACTCCATTTGGTCCAGTGTCATTCAAAGCCATTATTTCCTGGTTTATTTTCAGTTTAGGTGATTTGTCCATTGATATAAGTGGGCTGTTAAAGTCCCCAATTATAGTATTATTATCAATGAGTTGCTTTATCCTTGTTAATAATTCTTTTGTGTATTTGGGTTCTTTCATGTAGGGGGCATAAATATTTACAATTGTTATATATATTGTTGGATTGTCCCTTTTGTTATTATATAGTGCCCTCCTTTGTCTCCTAATGGTATTTCTTTTAAAGTCTATTTAGTCCAATATAAGTATTGCTACCCTAACTTTCCTTTGACATCCATTTGAATCATCAGTTTTTCTCCATCCACACTTTCAATCTGCCAGTGTCTTTAGGTCTCAAATGAGTCTATTGTAGGTAGCATTAGATTGGTCTTATTTTTTATCCATTCTGACACTTGTGTCTTTTGATCAGATCATTAGCCCATTTACATTCAAAATAATTATTGATAGATGTATTACCATTTTATTACATGTTTTGTTGTTGTTTCTGGAGATTTTCTCTGATCCTTGCTTGTCTCTCTCTTTCATGTGTTGCTGATTTTCATTCCTTTTCATTTTCTAAGCCAATGGCTTTGGAGAAATGTTCTCATTGTGCATTCCCTTCTATGCTCCTCTCTCTCTCCCTCTCTCTCTCTCTCTCTGTCTCTTGCCCTTCCTCGTAACCATGGTTCATTCCCTTCCACAGTACCTGAGATTCATTTCTCCCCTAAACTACGTCTCTGCACTGCCTATCTTCTTCGATGTAGCTTCTTCTCTTTATTTGTAGAGTTTGTTCTGTCAGCCTTCCAGTCATTTCTGGGATATTTAGGATGATTTGATAGTTATATAGTTGTTTCCAAGAAAAAAAGGTGAGCCTAGCGTCGTCTTACTCCATGGTAGTCTTCCTGCTCAGTTATGTGGATGTTTTAAAATTATTTCTGTTGAGTATATACCCAAGTATTTCATATTTGCCCATAGTATTCCTTTTAAAAAGAGTTTAATTTTGAGTTTTTAATTTTTTTCTTTCTTTTTGTTTTTAGAGAGAGAGAGAGAGGGCACAAGTGATCTAGGGGCAGAGAGAGAGAGAGAAGGAGAGTCCCACAATGGGCAGATGGGGGGGGGGAGAGAAACAGAGAGAAAATGGGCTCACCCAGGGCTCCCGTTTTTACCCAAAATGGGGCTGGAGTTTACCTAAAGCAGGGCTGGAGTCACCAGAATCGGGGCACAAGCCCATTCGAAGTGGGGCTCATGTTCAAGAGAAGCAGGGCTGGGGGTCACCCAATGTGGGACTCAAACTCACCAACTATGTGATCATGACCTGAAACGAAGTCAAGTGTTTAATGACTAAGTCACTCAGACGCCAGAGGTTTTAATTGTAATAAAGTTGAATTTTATCAGGGCTCCTAGGTGGCTCAGTCAGTTGAGCTTCCAACTCTTGATTTTGGCTTAGGTCATGATCTCATAGTTGTGAGATCAAGCCCCATGTTGGGCTCCTCTCTGAGTGTGGAGCCTGCTTGAACTTTTCTCTCTCTCCCTCAGCCCTTTCCCCTGCTCACATGCTTTCTCTCTCTCAAAATAAGTAAACGTTTTTTTTTTTTTTTAAACTAAGTACAAATAATCCATTTTGTCTTATATTGCTTGTGCTCTTTGTGTCATATCTAAAAAATTTTGTCTAATCCAGGATTTTGCAGATATACAGCTGGGTTTTCTATAAATAATTTTATACTTTCAGGGTGCCTGGGTGGCTCAGTTGGTTGAGTGTTGGACTATTGGTTTCAGCTCAGGCTATGATCCCAGGATCGTAGAATCAAGCTCTGCACTGAGCTCTGTGCTGAGTGTGGAGTGTGCTGGAGATCTCTCTTTCTCTCCCTCTGCCCTTCTCCCCTATTTGTGCATTTGTGCTCTCTCTCTCTCTCTCTCTCTCTCTCTATATATATATATAATAAAATAATAAAATAAATAAAATAAAATAAAATAAAATAAAATAATTTTATATTTTCATGTTTCACTTTTAGGTCTTTGATCCATTTTGAGTTAACTTTTATAAATGGTGTGATAGTACCTCAATGTTATTCTCTTGCATAAGAACATCCATTTTTCACAGAGCAATTGTTACAGAGACTATTCTTTCCTTATTTAGTAGTCTTGGTATCCTTGTTTATAATCAATTGACTTTACATGTGAGCACTTATTTATATATCAGTAGAATTTTTAGACTCTTAATTCTATTTTTTTAATGTTTATTTGTTTTTGAGACAGAGTGAGACAAAGCATGAGCGGGGAAGGGATAGAGAGAGAGAGGGAGACACAGAATCTGAAGCAGGCTCCAGGCTCCGTGCTGTCAGCACAGAACCCAAGGTGGGGCTTGAACTCATGAACCATGAGATCATGACCTGAGCTGAGGTCAGATGCTTAACCAACTGAGCCACCCAGCCACCCCTTAGTTCTATTTTATTAATCTATATGTCTAAATTTATATCAGTACCATACTGTCTGGGTTACTGCAAATTGGTAAAATGTCTTGAAATTGGAAGTGTGTATCTTCCATATTTGTCTTTATTTTTCAAAACTGTTTTAACTACTCAGTATCTTTTAATTTTCTTATGTATTTTTGTGTTTGCTTGCCCATTTCTGCAAAAAAGGTAGTTGAAATTTTGATAGGTATTGTTTTGAATCTGCAGATCAATTTGAATATATTGACCCTTCAACAATATCAGAACTTCCAACCCCTGAAAACAGGTGTTTTTCCATGGTTTCGTATCTTTTAACATTTCATTCAATAATGTGTAATGTTCAATGTACCAGTGTTGCAATTATTTAGTTAAATGTATTAATAATTAATTTATTCTTTTTAATGTTATTATAAATGCAATTATTTTTTAATTCACTTTTATTTCCAGATTATCCACTGTTAATGTTCAGGAATATAACTTATTTTTGTATATTGTTCTTATATCCTACAACTTTGTTGAACTTGTTTACCAACTATTGAACTCTAATAGTTTTTTTGGTGGATTCTTTAGAATTTTATATGTTTAAGATTATAACATCTAGAAATAGACATAATAACTTTTTATATTAAAGAAAAAGAGAGTTGTAAATACAGAATGAACTAAAATTAAAGTCTTTGATAGCCAGGCTCGATCAATCTATTCATCTTATATAACATAGTGTCAATCTTTATGTTTATGAATCTTACAAAAACAATCAGGCATAGAGCATTCAGAAGCTTGCCAAAGATTACATAGCCACTAAGCAGCACAACTGGAATTTTAATGGAAAATCTGTAGTCTATAGGGAATGATATTCATCCTATAGTTCTGATTTTAAGTGGTTTCCTTATTGTTAGTTTATAATCAATGTCAATTTATAATATTTGTCATGCTTTGCCAACTTTCTTAACATAGTAATTTATTTGAACTAAAGAAAGCAATGGTAAAGATAACTTTATAAGTCTAGTGAAAAAAAATTAAGGAATTCAATAAAAGAGGAGAAAGTAGTCTATAAGGATCAGAATTAAACCAAAATTTAGGAAGTCATGTAATATGAATGAAGAGTTGTTTGGTGTTGACATATTGTCAATATGCAATAAAATGTATTGATCTTAACTATTTAGTGGGATTTTATGACAATAATACTTAAGTGACCACTACTAAAAATAAAATATGCAACATTTCCATCTCTTCTTTCCCAAAGGCTCTTTGTTCCTGTCACACGCAATTCCTTATCCAGTTAGTGTTCTAATTCTCCATCTCTATTCTATCTCTATACTCTCCAGAACTTCTATATGATTTTGATCATTGTAAAAAATATTTTAATTTTATCTGTATTTGGATTACATGTAAAACTGAATAATACTGTATTCACATTTATCTTTCTAGATTCTTTTGCTTACATAATGGTGTTCAGATTTTGTGCATGTTGTATTTTTTTAATTGCTGATGAATTCTTCATTGTATTGGCTATATCATAATTTATTCGTTTAATCTCCTTTTGGTGGACTTACAGAGTATTTCCAATGTTTGGAGCCCATGAATAAGTGTGCTGAATGAATTTCAGTTAAAATACTTTTTTTAAATATTTTTTTCCTTTCTCTTCATGAGCAGTTATCTAAAAGTTATACCATATTGCATTCCAACCATCAAGTTAAAAGAGTCCCACTTGCTCTACATCCTGACCAACATTTGTTTTTGTCTACTTTGTTTCATTTTTAACCTTCCTAAATGAATATGAAGTGGTATCTCATTGTGGTTTTAGTTTACCTTTTCCTAATAACTAATGATGTTGAGTACATTTTTCTCAGTGATTACTGGCCATTTTTATATTATCTTTTGCGAGATTCTGTTATTTTATCCTTTTGTTTCTTAATACATGTACTTTTTCCTTTTAGGGATTTTGTTTGAATTTCTTTTTCTAATTAAAATATAACTGGCATAAAACATTATATTTGTTTCAGTTGTACAATATAATTATTCTATATTTGTATACCAAAATGTGCTAAGTGATAAACTGCAATAAGATTAGTTACTATCTAGAGGCGCTTTGGTGATTCAGTTTGTTAAGTCACCGACTTTGGCTCAGGTCATGATCTTGCAGTTTGTGAGTTCGAGCCCAGCGTCAGGCTCTGTGCTGACAGCTCAGCCCCTGCTCACACTCTGTGTCTCTCTGTTTCTCAATAATAAATAAACATTTAAAAATTAAAAAAAAAGATTAATTACTATCTAGTTAAAGGTCTCAGGGTATTTTTTATATAACAGACTTGACCTACCATAGACATAACACTTTGTCTTGCTACCTACTATATCCTTATGTATAGAAGAATGTCCATCACATAATGGATGCTTGTAAGTTATTTCTAGAATACAAGAGTTTTTGTTTTATATGAAAGCAAAAATGTAAATTACCAAGAAATAAATGACTGCCTTCTTTTAGGAACCACCATCTCTCAATAGAACAGAAATACACAGAAAGAAAACCTATTGTCAGATTCCAGTTCTGACATTTATCAGCTGAGGGAAAAATCACATTCTCTTGATGCCCTGGTTTCCTCATTTAATAAATTAGAATAATAGTTCTTACTCATATGGTGCTGTGAGGTGTAAATAATTAATTGTACATAAAAATATAAAATAGTCCTAGACAATGTAATTTCTATATAATTGTGTGCTATTATTATTATTATTATAACATTGGATCAGTGGAAATGAAGCTTGCTCAGAAATTTGGGGGAATTTGGCAGTATTTATAGGAGAGGTGAACAGAAAGAAAAGCTTAGGCTAGCAGGTAGACAATACAAAGATGTTCAACATATTATTTTTCTGGGTGAAGCAGATACTAAGTTAAGGAAGTAGTAGAAACTTCATTCAAATGTATTCCCCATCAAAATGCTTATTGAGTAGATAAGTCTGAGAACATTTTAACATTTCTGCACATAGCTGAACCATAAAACTATAAAGCCATAGCTGCTAAATCAATAGACCAGAACACTAGTGTCTATGAAAGAATGGTAAGTATTACTCTTACAGACATGACCACTATTATATAATGCATGTGAAGGCTTTTCATAAATTGCAAAAAGCTATAATGGTATTAGCACCAAAAAGTCTGCTTTGTTGGGCGCCACTGGTAATTCTTTTATATTTTATGGCCTTTTCTCAGGTTTCTTACCTCTCTATAATTATATAGTTAAAACTTCCATTTCCTTCTCAGTTTTCTATCTACACTGATAAAAATATTTATCTCATTTCTATCCTCTTTCTTTCTGTCTAGTCCCTTATCACTGTCTGTCTCCCAGACATCTCTACTTAAATGTCTTCTATCACATCACATTCACTATGTTGAAGACAAAATGTCTGACCTTTCCCTAAGCCCATTCTTTTGTTTATTTCCTTTATCTCTTGAAGATATAACATTTATAACATGATATAACTTATAACAAGATTTAACTTATAACATGAAGTTATAAGTGTTTGACAGTCTTAAAGACACTAATCTTAGGTAATGGTGTCACCCAGGTGGTGAAACAGGTTATTCATGACTTTGCTCCTCCTCACAAGGAAAGCAACAACTGTTCAAGAATAAGACACTACTGAGAGTCCCGAAGCACACCCCAGCACCACAGAGACCATGACTCTGCATTAGAAGGGTAACAGAGACAGCTACCCATTGACCACATTGTGCCTCTCTCAGGCCAATACACCACCACCACAGAGAGAGGTCTCCTCCAAGCTTCTGATTCCCCCCAGTAAGAAAAGAGAACTTAGGGTGACAGCCACCCCCTTCAAGCACTGGAATTGTTTTGTGAAAACCTCATCATATTTCACACCAACAAGATTGCAGGGAAATCTAACTGTGGCAGATAAGCATGGAAGGACTTGCAACCACCAACAAATGGATCTTGGCAGACTGAAGTCATACCTGCTGTGCTCAAGTAGCAATCCCAACCAGTGATTTTTCTTACCTACAAAGTCAAATCAAGGTGCACACTGACTAGGGAACAGGTCAGAGTAGAGATCCACCTGATTCAAACCCTCAAACAAGGAGTTTTCCTGGTACTATAAGCCTGGATTGCTTATGCACACAAAAGAAGCAGAACCACAGCCCCATGTACAGTGAAAAGGGTCTTCTCGACCCATATAATCAGAAGAGCCATGGACAACCCTTAAAAGTTGTGCAGCTCAGTGGTGGAATACGAAGATGTTCAACATATTATTTTTCTGGATAAAGCAGATGCTAAATTAAGGAAGTAGTAGAAACTTCATTCAAATGTATTCCCCATCAAAATGCTTCTTGAGTAGATAAGTCTGAGAACTCTTTAACATTTCTGCACATAGCTGAACCATAAAACTATAAAACCATAGCTGCTAAATCAATAGACCCCAACACTAGTGTCTATGAAAGAATGGTAAGTATTACTCTTACAGACATGACCACTATTATATAATGCATGTGAATGCTTTTCATAAATTGCAAAAAGCTCTAATGGAACAAAGATAGTGGATGGTCCTGTTCAGCCAAGGAACTTGGGTGTGGTTTGCTTGAGCCAAAACAACAAAGAGCTTTAGCAGCTTTACAGCTGCTTCAACCACTGACTCTGGGCAGAGAATTTAATTCATAACCCTACTCATCACTGGATATAGGCTTTAGCCTATTCAACCAAGAAACCTAACGAGAGCACATGGGAAGCTGCATAAGCCATTCAGTAGCCTTAGGCATAGTGGCACTTGAACAGATAGCATGCTCTGTGGCTCTCCCCAGCTGCAGAGCGAAACCAGTGGCCTCACCTTACCAGGTATTTCAGTGCAAGGTCTGGCCTGACAATGTCCCCAAATAATGAACCCTAGTGCCATCTTGTTGCCATGCCAAGTCAGGGAAATTAATCCATAACTTTATCTATTACTGAATATAGTACTCATTCCTGACCATCAAGTAATCTTATCAAAGAATCCAGGCAACCACAGAGCTTATCCCAGACCCTCACTTGTTTAGAGAACAAAGTCAGCAATTCTATCCAACTGCTTTAAGCCAAGGCACACACCCTATCCCCATTCTCAGAACTTAATCAGTGACCTCACCACAAAATATAATAAGTGTCACGTGTCCAAGACATACCAACTCAGATACTCAGAAACCCAAACTGAGCTGACTTGTGAAAATGATCTCTGCCAAAGCAAATCTATAAAGTCTGAACAAGGAACCCAATTACTGCAATGTACAGATGCCAATGTAGAGAATCAAGGATCATGAAAACCAGGTAAAGATGACAAGCAAAAGAAATCAATAAAGCTCCAATAACTAACCCTAAAAGAATGAAGATCTATGAACTGTCACACAAAGAATTCAGAATAATCTTCTTAAGGAAGTTGAGTAAACAATAAGAAAACATGACTATACACTAGATAAAATTAGAAAAACAATGCAGGAATAAAATAAAAAGTTTAATAAGAAAATAGCAATCATTGAGGAGGATGGTGTCATGGGAGGACACTGGGATCACCGCGTCCTGCTGACCACTTAAATTCCACCCACACCTGCCTAAATAACCCAGAAAACCGCCAGAAGACTACCAGAATGGACTCTCTGGAGCGAAGTGTAGATGAGAGGCCCACAGAAGAGGGTAGGAAGGGCGGAGAGGCGGTGCTACGCGGACTGGCGGGAGGGAGCCAGGGCAGTGGAGTGGCAGCCTGCTCGGCAAGGCAGATCCCCTGAGGCTGGCTTGAAAAAACAGAGGGGCCAGACAGAGTGTGTTCTGACAGCCAGTGGGATTTAACATCTGGAATGTTATAAGTCAACAGCTCTGCTCTGAGAGCAGGAGGGCTAGAGGACAATGGGAAGGAGAGTTGTTGAACCCCAGAGGAAAGAACTCAGCTTGGTTGGGAACAAAGGCACTCGCCAGTGCCATGTCCCTCGCCCATCCCCCAGCCAAAATCCCAAAGGGAGCCAGTTCCCATCACCAAACTTCCGTGCACCGCACAAACACCCAATGCTGTGCTTCTGCGGATCCATCCCTCCGACAGTTCTGCCTCACTCCTGGTGCCGCAGAGGCCCTCCCAAAAGGACCACCGAGGCAAAGCGAGCTGAGTCTGTCCCTCCCGCCCCTGTGCACCTTGCGGATCCACCCCAGCTAATACTCCAGATCCCATCGAAGCAACACCACAAGCCTGGCATTGTGCAAGTAGCCCAGACAGGGGCCACACCACTACACAGTGAGTCCTGCCCCTGGGAGAGGGGAAGATAAGGTACACACCAGTATGACTGTGGCCCCAGAGGTAGGCTGGGGCAGATATTGGGTCTGACTATGGCCCCACCCACCAATGCAAGTTACTCCAGACAGCAAAGAGGAAGAGCCCTGCAGTTCTGCGCTACTCCAGGGAATATCCAAAATGACGAAATGGAAGAATTCTCCTTAAAAGAAACTCCAGGAAGTAGCGACAGCTAGTGAACTGATCAAAAACGATTTAAGCATTATAATGGAACAAGAATTTAGAATAATAGTCATAAAATTAATTGCTGGGCTTGAAAAAAGTATAGACGACAGCAGAGAATTTATTGCTATAGAGATTAAGGGACTAAGAAACAGTGAGGAGGAGCTAAAAATTCTATAAATGAGCTGCAAAATAAAATGGAGGCGAGCACAGCTCAGATCGAAGAAGCAGAGGAGAGAATAGGTAAATTAGAAGGTAAAATTATGGAAAAAGGAAGCTAAGAAAAAGAGATAAAAAAATCCAGGAGTATGAGGGGAGAATTAGAGAACTAAGTGACAGAATTAAACGTAATAACATACGCATAATTGGGATTCCAGAGGAGGAAGAGAGAGGAAAGGTGCTGAAGGTGTTTTTGAAGAAATCATAGCTGAGAACTTCCCTGATCAGGGGAAGGAAAAAGGCATTGAAATCCAAGAGGCACAGAGAACTCCCTTCAGATGTAACTTGAATCGATCTTCTGCACAACATATCATAGTCAAACTGGCAAAATACAAGGATAAAGAAAATATTCTGAAAGCAGCTAGGGATAAACAAGCTCTAACATATAAAGGGAGACTGATAAAACTTGTGACGGATCTCTCTACTGAAACTTGGCAGGCCAGAAAGGAATGGCAGGAAATCTTCAATGGGATGAACAGAAAAAAATTGCAGCTGATAATCCTTTATCCAGCAAGTCTGTCATTTAGAATAGAAGGAGAGATAAAGGTCTTCCCAAAAAAACAAAAACTGAAGGAAATCATCACCACTAAACCAGCCCTACAAGAGATCCTAAGGGGGATCCTGTGAGACAAGGTACCAGAGACATCACTACAAGTATGAAACCTACAGACATCACAACTCTAAACCCATAACTTTCAATAATAACACTAAATGTAAATGGACTACATGCACCAAACAAAAGATAGGGTATCAGAATGGATAAAAAAAAGCAAGACCCATCTATTTGCTGTCTACAAGAGACTCATTTTAGACCTGAGGACACTTTCAGAATGGAAGTGAGGGGATGGAGAGCTATCTATCATGCTACTGGAAGTCAAAAGAAAGCTGGAGTAGCCATACTTATATCAGACAAACTAGACTCTAAATTAAAGGCTGTAACAAGAGATGAAGAAGGGCATTGTATAATAATTACAGGGACTATCTATCAGGAAGAGCTAACAATTATAAATGTCTATGCACCAAATATGGGAGCCCCCAAATATATAAAACAATTGATCGCAAACATAAGCAACCTTATTGATAAGAATGTGGTAATTGCAGGGGACTTTCATACACCACTTACAACAATGGATAGGTCATCTAAACACAGGATTAATAAAGAAACAATGGCCCTGAATGATACATTAGATCAGATGGACTTGACAGATATATTTAGAACTCTGCATCCCAAAGCAACAGAATATATTTTCTTCTTGAGTGCACATGGAACATTCTCCAAGATAGATCACATACTGGGTCACAAAACAGCCCTTCATAAGTATACAAGAATTGAAATCATACCATGCATACTTTCAGACCACAATGCTATGAAGCTTGAAATCAACCACAGGAAAAAGTCTGGAAAACCTCCAAAAGCATGGAGGTTAAAGAACACCCTACTAAAGAATGAATGGGTCAACCAGGCAATTAGAGAAGAAATTGAGAAATGTATGGAAACAAACGAAAATGAAAATACAACAATCCAAACGCTTTGGGATGTCCTGAGAGGAAAATACATTGCAACCAAAGCCTATCTCAAGAAAAAAAGAAAAATCCCAAATACAAAATCTAACAGCACACCTAAAGGAAATAGAAGCAGAACAGCAAAGACACCCGAAACCCAGCAGAAGGAGAAATAATAAAGATCACAGAAGAAATAAAGAATATAGAGTCTAAAAAAAAAACAAAACAAAACAAACAAACAAAAAAAAAACAGTAGAGCAGATCAATGAAACCAAGAGTTGTTTTTTTGAAAAAATAAACAAAATTGATAAACCTCTAGCCAGGCTTCTCATAAAGAAAAGGGAGATACCCAAGTAGATAAAATCATGAATGAAAATGGAACTAGTACCAATCCCTCAGAGATACAAGCAATTATCAGGGAATACTATGAAAAATTATATGCCCACAAACTGGACAACCTGGAAGAAATGGACAAATTCCTAAGCACCCAAACACTACCAAAATTCAAACAGGAAGACATAGAAAGCTTGAACAGACCCATAACCAGAGAAGAATTGAATCACTTACCAAAAATCTCCCAACAAATAAGAGACCAGGACCACATAGCTTCCCAGGGGAATTCTACCAGACATTTAAAGCAGACATAATACGTATCCTTCTCACGCTATTCTAAAAATAGAGAGGGAAGGAAAACTTCCAGACTCATTCTATGAAGCCAGCATTACTTTGATTCGTAAACCAGACAGAGACCCAGCAAAAAAAGAGAACTACAGGCCAATATCCCTGATGAATATGGATGCAAAAATTCTCAGTAAGATACTAGCAAATCGAATTCAACAGCATATAAAAAGGATTTTTCACTATGATCAAGTGGGATTCATTCCTGGGCTGCAGAGCTGGTTCAACATTCGCAAATCAATCAGTGTGGTACATCACATTAATAAAAGAAAAGATAAGAACCATATGATCCTGTCAATTGATGCAGAAAAAGCATTTGACAAAATTCAGCAAAGTTTTTTAATAAAAACCCTCGAGAAAGTCGGGATAGAAGGAACATACTTAAACATCATCAAAGCCATTTATGAAAAGCCCACAGCTAACATCATCCTCAATGGGGAAAAACTGAGAGCTTTCCCCCTGTGATTAGGAACACAACAGGGATGTCCACTCACACCGCTGTTGTTTAACATAGTGTTGGAAGTGCTAGCATCAGCAATCAGACAACAAAAGGAAATCAAAGGCATCAAAACTGGCAAAAATGAAGTCAAGCTTTCACTTTTTGCAGATGATATGATATGATACACGGAAAACCCGATAGACTCCACCAAAAGCCTGCTAAAACTGATACATGAATTCAGCAAAGTCGTAGGATACAAAATCAATGTACATAAATCAGTTGCATTCTTATACACTAATAATGAAGCCACAGAAAGACAAATAAAGAAACTGACCCCATTCGCAATTGCACCAAGAAGCATAAAGTACTCAGGAATAAACCTAACCAAAGATGTAAAAGATCTATATGCTGAAAACTATAGGAAGCTTATGAAGGAAATTGAAGAAGATATAAAGAATGGAAAAACATTCCGTGCTCATGGATTGGAAGAATAAATACTGTTAAAATGTCAATACTACCCAAAGCTATCTACACATTCAATGCAATCCCAATCAAAATTGCACTAGCATTCTTCTCGAAGCTAGTGCAAGCAATCCTAAAATTTGTATGGAACCACGAAAGGCCCCAAATAGGAAAAGTAATAATGAAGAAGAAGACCAAAGCAGGAGGCATCACAATCCCAGATGTTAGCCTCTAGTACAAAGTTGTAATCATCAAGACAGCATGGTACTGGCACAAAAACAGACACAGAGACCAAAGGAATAGAACAGAAAGCCCAGAACTAGATCCACAAAAGTATGGCCAACTCATCTTTGACAAAGCAGGAAAGAATATCCAATGGAAAAAAAAAACAGTCTTTTTAACAAATGGTGCTGGGAGAACTGGACAGCAACATGCAGAAGGATGAAACTAGACCACTTATTTTACACCATTCACAGAAAAAAACTCAAAATGGAGAAAGGACCTGAATGTGAGACAGGAAACCATCAAAACCCCGGAGGAGAAAGCAGGAAAAAAACTCTCTGACCTCAGCCGCAGCAATTTCTTACTTGACACATCCCCAAGCGCAAGGGAATTAAAAGCAGAAATGAACTATTGGGACCTCATGAAGATTAAAAGCTTCTGCACAGCAAAGAAAACAATCAACAAAACTAAAAGGCTACCAATGGAATGGGAAAAGATATTTGCAAATGACATATTGGACAAAGGGCTAGTATCCAAAATCTATAAAGAGCTCACCAAACCCCACACTTGAAAAACAAATAATCCAGTGAAGGAATGGGCAGAAACATGAATAGACACTTCTCTAAAGAAGACATCCAGATGGCCAATAGGTACATGAAAAGATGCTCAACGTCGCTCCTCATCAGGGAAATAGAAATCAAAACCACACTCATATATCACCTCATGCCAGTCAGAGTGCCTAAAATGAACAAATCAGGAACCATAGATGCTGGAGAGGATGTGGAGAAATGGGAACTCTCTTGCACTGTTGGTAGGAATGCAAACTGGTGCAGCTGCTCTGGAAAAGAGTGTGGAGATTCCTCAAAAAATTAAAAATAGATCTACCCTATGACCCAGCAGTAGAACTGCTAGGAATTAACCCAAGGGATACAGGAGTGCTGATGCATAGGAGCACTTGTACCCCAATATTTATAGCAGCACTTTCAACAATATCCAAATTATGGAAAGAGCCTAAATGTCCATCCGCTGACAAATGGATAAAGAAATTGTGGTTTATATACCCAATGGAATATACACATGGCAATGAGAAAGAATGACATATGGCCCTTTGTAGCAATGTGGATGGAACTAGAGAGTGTTAAGTGATATAAGTCATACAGAGAAAGACGGATACCATATGTTTTCACTCTTATGTGGATCCTGAGAAACTTAGCAGATGCCTGTGGGGGAGGGGAAGAAAAAAAAGAGGTTAGAGAGGAGAGAGCCAAAGTGTAAGAGACTCTTAAAAGCTGAGAACAAACTGAGGGTTGATGGGGGGGTGGGAGGATGGGTGATGGGCATTGAGGAGGGCACATTTTGGGATGAGCACTGGGTGTTGTATGGAAACCAATTTGACAATAAATTCATATTAAAAACAAAAGAAAATAGCAATCATCAAAATAAACAAAAACAAAGAGAAAGAGAAAGGGATAGAAAGTATACTTAAAACAATAATGTCTGGAAACTTCCCAAACCTGGGTAGAGAAATGGACATTCAGATCCATGAGAACCAAAGGACCCCAAATATATTGAAACTAAATAAGGCTATAGCAGGACACATTATAATTAAATTGTCCAACGTTGGGTTGCCTGAGTGGCTCAGTCAATTAAGCATCCAACTTTAGCTCAGGTCATGATCCATGGTTCATGAGTTTGAGGCCCACGTTGGGCTCTGTGCTGACAGCTCAGAGCCTGAAGCCTGCGTCAGATTCTGTGTCTCCCTTTCTCTCTCTGCCCCCATCCCATTTGTGCTCTACCTTTCTGTTTCTCTCTCAAACATAAATAAATATTAAAAAATTAAAAGTTTGTCCAAAGTCAAAGACAAAGAAGCAATTTTAAGGGCAGCAAAAGAAAAAAAGTTACATACCATTGGTAAATTTCTTAACAGAAACTTTACAGGTCAGGAGAGAATGGAATGACATATTAAAAATACTAAAAGAAATATAACTGTCAACCAATAATCCTATACCCAGGAAAGCTGTCCTTCAAAAGCAGAGGGGGGATAGAAATTTTCCCAAACAAACACAAGGTGAGGGAGTTTATTACCACCAGATCTTCCTACTAAGAAATTCTAAAAGGATTACTTAAAATGGAAGTAAAAGAACTTATACATTATAAAAACTTAAAAATATAGTGTAAATCTCACTGGTAATGTTAAACATATAGTTATAATTAGATTCTGCAATGTAGTAAAAATGATGCATATTTCACTTACCAATTCTAGTTTAAATGTTCCAAATGAGCCAAATATAGCAAAAAAATAACTGTAAGAATCAATTATTAGTTATGCAATATAAAAACATGTAAATTATAAAATAAATATAATATAAATATATAATATGTAAGTATATATTATAAATATATATATTATACTAGATTTCTTTGATGCTAATATCATTCAGATAGAGTTATCCATCCCATCTTCAAACCACTTCAGTGTTCTTATCTACTGGTCTCATACTCTGCTTCCCTTAGCCTTCACACCCTAGCCTTAACACAATCAGGAGGATTTGTAAAATCCATACAGTTGATTCCCTACAAGCTTCTAGTTACTTGGCATCTTAATCTATATTGACCTTGTCTTCCAGTCCACATTGATCCCTAATTCCTATGCTCATATATTGTTGGATGCTGTCACTACTCATAATGGCTTCAACTAAAAAAATCACTACTTGATAAAATGAATTTCCTATTGGTGATTGATGCTTCTTCCAGCACCATTTTAAACTCATTCAATCAATTTTTACTTATTTAGACCTTAAATTCACTGACCATTATTACTTATTTTCAATCCATTAGCTGTCTTCTTCCTTGCCTTTTATACAGGTGTTTCAGTGTTATTAGAATGCTTTTCTTTTCTTTGTTTATAGTGCAACTGCCAAAATTTTCAATGCAATGTTGTCTCAACTACCATTTTTTTCTTTATCTATGCACTAAAGAATAAGTACTTAGATTACACTATAAATTGAGAAAATTCAAAATATTATTTCTCAACAGTTTCATATATATTTAATTTCTTCCTTCCAACATTTTTCATCTTATTTCATCTCTTATTTCTCTCTAATTCTCTACTCATTCCCTTCACTTCACAATCAATTTTCTTAAAATATCTGTTTCCACTCATTCTTTTTTTCCAGCTCAACTCAGTCTCAACACATTATTTTCTTGTTTTCACACTGATAATTCCCAAAATTCTTATTCCAAGCTCATCAATAACAGTCATATATTAATCCAATGGATGTTATTTTAATCTGTAAGTTACTTTATCTTTTAGCAGTATTAAGACTGCTCAGCTATTTTCTTTTTTGAAACATTCTTCTTTAGCTTCCATTATAAATCTTTGATTTGTTCCCAGACTTTTCCCCATTAATTTATTTCTCTCATTTTCTAGTCATTCTCTTTTATAGAGCCATTACATTTTGAAGTTACTTAAGCCCAAAGACATTACTTCTTTTCCTCATTCTATCTCCTGAGTAAATTTTATATGTACTTGCAGAATCTGTTACAAAAACACATAAATATGAATAGATTTGCATCTTCCTCCAAGTCTGTTCCTCTGGGACCCTTAACAAGTTGAGAACTCTCTGACATTCCAGGTATTTCAAAAGAATCTCAGTTTCAATATATCTGAACTTAACTCAAAACTTTCCTCTACTCTAGACTTTTTCCATTGTACACTATTGTGAATAGTACCATCACTATCAACATGCACAAACCCCAAATCTAGATATTTTCCTTAACTAATTATCAACCTTATCATTTTCTTTCAAGGATATAATAAATCCAATAATTTTTCCCCAGTTCTTTTGTTATCTATTTAATCCAAAATATCAACCATAGTTACATGTACTATGCAATTCTTTATATTCTTCAAGTCTCCATGTTTTTCTTTCTTTTTTTCATTCTTTCCTTCTTTCTCCTTCTTTCCGCCTTTTATTCCTTCCTTCCTTTTATTCCTTCCTTCCTTCTTCCTTTCTTTCTTTCCTTCCTTCCTTCCTTCCTTCCTTCCTTCCTTCCTTCCTTCCATCTTTTCATCATACATTGATGTCTATCGGTACTTTTTTAAAAAGTACAAATGGAGGCACCTGGGTGACTCAGTCAGTTAAATGTCCAACTTTGGATCATGTCATGATCTCACGGTTCATGGTTTCAGCCCCACATTGGGCTCCATACTGACAGTTCTGAGACTAGAGCCTACTTCAGATTCTGTGTCTCCCTCTCTCTCTGCCCCTCCCCCTCTGGTATGCTCTGTCTCTCTCTCTCTATCAAAAATAAGTAAACATTATTTTTAAAGTACAAATGATATAATACATACAGATAAAAATTAGTAAGTAGATGCCATACCCCTAGCACTCCATTATATCCTCACGTGGGAACATCTGACAGTTGACAATCACTGTTTCTGATGATAAGTGGCTATAGAAAGACCCTCTAGCATTGGACTAGAGGTTTGCTTGCTTTTATGCAGTTATGCAATGAGAGAAATGACAGAAATATTTTTATGGAATAATATATATTCCTGTTTTTTCTCAGGAATATAGTTTATGTCTTATTCTTTGTTGTGTTATGTATTTTGTGTACTGTTCTTTACACAGGCTATCATAACAGCACCTATTCCATGGTGTTGCAGAGTTACTTCTCTGTATCTTATACAAACTTCATGAGTGAAGACATTCTGATATCACCAGTGCCTAACATGATACTTAATGTACAAAAGTAGCACA